>NW_025550635.1:0-27612 GCF_905237065.1 Salmo salar
CTGAACCAAACTCAAACCCCGTGATGCAGGTGTTGTGATCACTGCTCATAGTTTTCTATCAGACAGGGTTTTTGTAGGAGGAGAGGAGGACTCTCTACACCACTGTGTTGGCTGGCTGCACAGTGGAATACACTGCACTGTCTCTCTAGGTGCTCTAACACTCAGTAGATGAAGATAAGCCTCCTTTCGAACCATCTCCACTAACAAGTTTTAATGATTTTCATGGTTATTGACGGGTATATGCATAACCAATGAGGTTCATAGCAGTGTTCCTGTTGACTGTTGGTACCATAGTATCACATTGTAGTTTTGAAGGTATGCTGCAGGTGAGTTGTACATTATCTTTAGATCCTTCAAGTACTGCAAAATAGGAGTCTGATGAACTTTGCTGCTAAGAGACTGCCCTTGTAGACAAAGAAAGAGAGAGAGAGAGAGAAAGAGAGAGACAGAGAGAGAGAGAGAGAGATAGTCAGAGAGCAAGAGAGGATATTTATTCAGTTTAATGACATTCATGGATTTGTTAGACGCCTCTTAATGAGGGATTTAATACCTGTCACTCAGAGTGGTAGAGCTGCCAGGTGAACTGTGAACTCGAACTAGTGAAGAAGACTTGATGGAGAAGATGAATATGTTTCTCAGTGGAGGAGAGATATGAGTGTTCCTGGATGGAAGCTCTGAGGTGAAAGGAGAGGGGCCAATGCAGTAGCATATTTTATTTAGTGGTGGTTAGTGGGAGTGTAGAAAGTTGTACGTAATGTTTGCTCATAGGACTTCACAGTGAACCTTTCTGATCATGACAATGAAATGATGTGACAGATATTATTAGAAGTAGAGTTAGAGGTCCCCTGCGTAATGAAGAGACCATCATCTCTTCAGATATTATATGCTGTCCTTTATCAACACTGGAGGCTTGTGTACAGCTGCACTTGTTATCCTATATCAACACTGGAGTGTTTAGTACAGCTATACCTGTTATATTATATCAACACTGGGGTTTAGTGCATACAGCTGTACTTGTTATATTATATCAACACTGGGGTTTAAGTACAGCTGTACTTGTTATATTATATCAACACTGGGGGTTTAGTGTAGCTGTACTTGCTATATTATATCAACACTGGGGGTTTAGTGATACTTGTTATATTATATCAACACTGGGGTTTAGTGCAGCTGTACTTGTTATCCTTATATCAACACTGGGGTTTAGTACAGCTGTACTTTCTGTTATATTATATCAACACTGGGGCTTAGTGCAATGTACTTGTTATCCTATATCAACACTGGGGGCTTAGTACAGCTGTACCTTGTTATCCCATATCAACACTAGGGTTTAGTACAGCCAAAAATGTTATATTGTATCAACACTGGGGGTTTAGTGCAGCTGTACTTGTTATATTATATCAACACTGGGGTTTAGTACAGCTGTACTTGTTATATTATATCAACATTTGGGGTTTAGTACAGCTGTACTTGTTATCCTATATCAACACTGGGGGTTTAGTACAGCCGTACTTGTTATATTATATCAACACTGGGGGGTTAATGCAGCTGTACTTGTTATCCTATATCACCGGGGTTTAGTGCAATGTACGTTATATTATATCAACACTGGGGGTTTAGATGCCATACGTATATTATATCAACACTGGGGTTTAGTGTAGCTGTACCTGTTATATTATATCTACAATGGGGGTTTAGGGTCTAGCCGTACCCTGCTGCAAGTCTCCCTGCCTCCAACCTTCACTGTGAAATATCCACTCTCATAAACAGTCTCGGTCGCTAATATTTTGTAAATCTGGTAGTCTGCTTTCCACCAGACACTCGGGAGATGAATCTACTTCAGCAGGACAATAACCTAAAACACAAGGCTAAACCTACACTGGAAATTGCTTACCAAGAAGACATGCCTCGAGTGGGCTGAGTTACAGTGTTAAATTAAATCGAATTGAAAATCTATGGCAGTGAATTATACCTGAAAAGTTGAACCAACATCTATCATGGTCAAATAACACCAGGGTACGCAGGTACGTGCCCAGGGGCCCTGACCTCCACAGGGCACCATTGATCTTGTTAGTAATCTACTCAGACAGCATATTAGCATGGCACAAGTCATTACATAATGTCTAGAATTGCAGGAAATTATCTGTAAATCAAAGAAAATGCTCCTCTCCTGTCCCATGGCAAAATGAGTATAATTGCTTGAAATTTGTTGTAAAACTTTTTTATCCGCTTCAATGCAAAATGTGTGGAATTAGAAAAACTTGCTTTAACAGTCAATGCAGACGTTGTTATCTCATTATGAAATAATTTCTGGAGAACAATAAGAACCTTACTGTGATTGTTTTCAATTAAAATGTTCAAAAAGAAGACAAAAATAGTTTCAGCAAAGAGCAATTTGTTAAGAAAGAATTTTGCTATGACTGTCAGGAAATGGTCTGAATGGAGAGGGAGACACTGAAATGTGCTGTTATTGGCAGAGAGGTTTGAAACTCTCTTTCTTATTAGTTTTAACCTTCTAGGGTAGGTGGCACCAAATCTGCCCCACCTACCGTAATCAAGCAGTAACCTCCGTGGCGGGTTATTCAAAAACCCAAAAATGCAAAAACTTAAATTTTTCAAACATATGACTATTTTACACCATTTTAAAGACAAGACTCTCGTTAATCTAACCACACTGTCGATTTCAAAAAAGGCTTTTACAACGAAAGCAAAACATTAGATTATGTAGCAGAGTACCCAGCCAGAAATAATCAAACACCCCATTTTTCATGCTAGGCATATAATGTCACATAAACCCAAACCACAGCTAAATGCAGCACTAACCTTGATGATCTTCAACTGATGACAACCTCTAGGGACATTATGTTATACAACACATGCATGTTTTGTTCAATCAAGTTCATATTTATATCAAAAACCAGCTTTTTACTTTAGCATGTGACTAGCATGTGACTAGCATTCCCAATCGAACACTGCCGTGAATTTACTAAATTACCTACTTACAAACGTCAAAAAGTAAACAATTATTTTAAGAATTACAGATACAGAACTCCTCTATGCACCGATGTGATCTTAAAATAGCTTTTCAGAAAGCACATTTTGCAATATTCTTCAGTAGATAGCCCGGCATCACAGGGCTAGCTATTTAGACAACCAACAAGTTTAGCACTCACCAAAGTCAGATTTACTATAAGAAATGTTATTACCTTTGCCTCTTCACAGAATGCACTCCCCAGGACTTCTACTTCAATAACAAATGCTGGTTTGTTAAAATAATCATAGTTATATCCAAACAGCGTGCTTTTCGTTCGTATGCTCAAGACATCATCCGAAAGGCAAACAAGGTGACGAGCATGGCGCAATTGGTGAAAAAAGAATTTTAAACATTCATTACCGTATTTCAAGCATGTCAACCATGCATAAAATCAATTTTATGCCATTTTTCTCATGAAAAGCGATAATATTCCGACCGAATTATGTTAGGTAAACAGACGAAGAAAATAAAGATTGCCACTGGCACGCGCCTGGCTTCATAGTAATTCTGATTTGGCCACTTGTCAAAAGCGATAATGTGTTTCAGCCAGGTGCCGCCTCGACTTTGCTCAGCATTACTCGGCTCTGAGAGCATATGGAGCGAGAAGTATTACCAGGAGCAAAGATCCTCAGTCTTCAATAAAAAGGAGCCAAGATGAAACACAACTTGTCAGACAGGCCACTTCCTCATGGAATCTTCTCAGGTTTTGCCCTGCATACAGTTTGTTATATCACAGAGACACCATTCAAACAGTTTTTAGAAACTTTAGGTATTTTCTATCCAAAGCCAATAATTATATGCACATTCTAGTTACTGGGGGCAGGAAAGTAGGCAACCAGATTAAATAGGGTACTGTAACGATCGTCAAGGAGAAGGAAGAAGTGGACCAAGGCGCAGCTGGGAGCGAACTCATGTTATTTATTACAGACTGAAATAACACGGTTAAAACAGAGAATAAAATCGTGACGCTACTGCTCCAAACAAAAGAGACAACAACCCACAAACACCTGGGGGAAAAGGAACTTGGGGGGGACAATCAGAGGCAACTAGTGACAGCTGTCTCTGATTGGGAATCGAGGAACCCAACATAGAAATAACAAAAAAAGATACAAAAACATAGAAAATAAAAAAAAATGCCACACCCTGAACTTTAAAATAGAAGAGTTCACCCTGGTAGGCGCGGACAGGTACGTTTTTTTTATCCTGCGTGTCAATATGCCCCCTAGCCCTAACAGGTTAACTTATTTATTGAGATCATTCACTGTGATGTCACAAAGGAATGACAAAAACTTCATCCCACCAAAAAAACGCTGAAATTTTAGGAGTGTTTTTCAAACAACTTACAATAAATGGCATTATGATAATTTTCACGATTTACAGTTGCATTATTACAACTTCATGGTGTGGAAGTATAATAAAACACAGCAAAAAAACCTTTTTGAATGCACTGGCCCCTTTAAAACAGCAACATGTTCTGTACTCCCATGGCAAAATGTGTAGAATTGACAGAAATTTAGCATGTCTCTCCGGTCATAAGGTTGGCAACAAAACTTTGCGAAGGGGATGGGGTTCACAGCCAAATCTGCCAAGGTCAAAAACTAGAGAAACGGGATATGACATTGAAAACACATAATTTATGTAATCAGTAATGACACTAAACTGTGCAAATATGTTATATGTATAGGCCAGATACGTATAATGCTATGTGCATAATCATCTCTTTATTTATTGGCACTGAACAAAAAAATGAGGGATAGCTAATTATAGACAGGGTTTTTGTAGAGGAGAGGAGGTTTAATCATGTGGTGGAGACAGTAATACACTGCACTGTCTTCAGGTGTCTAGACTCAGTAGATGAAGATAAGCCTCTTTCGAACCATCTCCACTCACACTGAAGTGCTTTTAAACGATTTCTCCATGGTTATTGACTGTATTGTGCATAACCAATGAGGTTACAGCAGTGTACCGTTGACTGTTGGTAGATAGTATCACATAGTAGCTTTGAATAGTATGGTTGCAGGTGAGTTTGTACATTATCTTTAGATCCTTTAAGTACTGCAACAGGAGTCTGATGAACTTTGCATGCTAAGAGACTGCCCTGTTGACAAAGGAAAGAGAGAAAGAGAACAATAGTAGTGAGAAAGAGACAGAGAGAGAGAGAGAAAAACAGAGAGAAAGAGAGAGAGACAGAGAGAGAGAGAGAGAGAGAGAGAGAGAGGGAGAGAGAGCGAGGATATTGATTAGTTAATGACATTAATAGATATGTTAGACTTCTCTTAATGAGGGATTTAATACTGTCACCCAGAGTAGTAGAACTGCAGGTGAATCAGAACCTGATCATAGTGAAGAAGACTTGATGGAGAAGATGAATATGTTTCCTCAGTGGAGGAGAGATATGAGTGTCTCCTGGATGAAGCTCTGAGGTGAAAAGGAGAGGGGCTGATGTAGTAGCATATTTATATTTAGGGTGGTGGTTAGTGGGAGTGTTGAAAGTGTAAATGTTTGCTCATAGGACCTCACAGTGAACCTCTGATCATGACAATGAAATGAGAGACAGACATTATTAGAAGTAGAGCTAGAGGTACCTAGGTACATGAAGAGAATATTCTTCAGATATTATATGCTGTCCTATATCAACACTTTAGTAATCTGTACTTGTTATATTATATCAACACTGGGGGTTTAGTACAGCTGTACTTGTTATATTATATCAAAACTGTTGGTTTAGTAAGGAAAATAACACTGGGGTTAATACAGGTACTTGTTATATTATATCAACACTGGGGGTTTAGTAGATCTGTACTTGTTAAATATAACATGGGGTAGTACAGCTGTATGTTATATATATAAAACTGTGGTTTAGTATAGCTGTACTTGTTATATTATATAACACTGGGGTGTAATATCAGCCGTACTTGTTATATTATATCAACACTGGGGGTTTAATACAGCGTACTATTTATATTATATTCAACATGGGGTTTAGTACAGCTATTGTAATTATATAAACGGGTTGAGTACAGCTGTATTGTTATATTATATCAACACTGGGGTTTAATCACAGCTGTACTTGTTATCCTATATCAACACTGGGGGTTTAGTACAGCTGTACTTGTTATATTATATCAACACTGGGGGTTTAGTGCAGCTGTACTTGTTAGTACACCGGCCCCAAAAATAAAGGGAACACTTAAACAACACAATGTAAATCCAAGTCAATCACACTTCTGGGAAATAAACTGTCCACTTAGGAAGCAAACACTGATTGACAATAAATGTCAATGCTGTTGTAAAATGGAATAGACAACAGGTGGAAATTATAGGCAATTAGCAAGTAACCCCCAATAAAGGAGTGGTTTGCAGGTGGGGGAACCACTGACCACTTCTCAGTTCCTATGCTTCCTGGCTGATGTTTCTGGTCCCTTTTGAATGCTGGGGTGTTCAACTAGTGGTAGCATGAGACGGGAGTTAGCAACCCAACAAGTGGCTAGGTAGTGCAGCTCATCAGGATGGCACATCAACGCGAGCTGTGGCAAGAAGGTTTGCTGTGTTGTCAGCATAGCGTCAGAGCACGGGAGGCGCTACCAGGAGACAGGCCAGTACATCAGGAGACGGGGAGGAGGCCGTAAGAAGGCAACAACCCAGCAGAGGAGCATAGTCTCCGCCTTCTGTGCAAGGAGGGAGCAGGAGAAGCACTGCCAGAGCCCTGCAAAATGTGACCCTCCAGCAGGCCACAAATGTGCATGTGTTGCTCAAACGGTCAGGAACAAAACTCCATGAGGGTGGTATGAGGGGCCCCGATCGCCTATAGGTGGGGGTTGTGCTTACAGCCCAACACCATGCAGGACGGTTGGCATTTGCCAGAGAACACCAAGATTGGCAAATTGCACTGGCGCCTCCTGTGCTCTTCACAGATGAAAGCAGGTTACACTGAGCACATGTGACAGACGTGACAGAGTTGGTGAGCTGTGGGAGAACGCTCTGCTGCCCGCAACATCCTCCAGCATGAGGTTTGGCGGGGGGTCAGTCATGGTGGGGGGTGGGATTTTTGGGGGCCGCACAGCCCTCCATGTGCTCGCCAGAGGTAGCCTGACTGCATTAGGTACCGAGATGAGATCTAGACGGTGAGACATATGCTGAGAGAGGTTGGCCCTGGGTTCCTCCCTAATGCAAGACAACGAGACCTCATGTTGCTGGAGGTAGCAGTGCAAAGAGGGAGGCATTGATGCTATGGACTGGCCGCCCGAGAGAATCAATTGATAATGGGACATCATGTCTCGCTCCATCCACCAAGCACGTGCGTGCACCACAGATCAGGAGTTGGCAGATGCTTTAGTAGGTTGGGAGGAGATCCCCAGGAGACATCCACCACCCCCATCAGGAGCATGTCAGGGTTGAAGGAGGTAGTAAAGTGGACTACCATCACACAGATAGAGCCTAATTTTTTGACTTGTTTTAAGGACATTACATCAAAGTGGATAGCCTGTAGTGTGGTTTTTCACTTTAATTTTTGAGTGTGATCAATCAGACCTCCATGGTTGATAAATTGGATTTATTGATTTTTTGTGATTTTTTGTTGTCAGCACATTCTAACTATGTAAAAAAAAGTATTTAATAAGATTTATTTTTCATTCAGATCTAGGATGTGGTGTTTAAGTGTTCCCTTTATTTTTTGAGCAGTATATTATATCAACACTGGGGGTTTAGTGCAGGTACTTGTTATCCTATATCAACACTGGGGGTTTAGGTGAGCTGTAATGTTATATTATATAACATCTGGGGGTTTAGTGCAGCCACTTGTTATATTATACCAACACTGGGTATGGGTATGTATTTTATGTGAAAATTAAAAAAAAGGGTTGAATAGTTACAGAGTTATGCATAGTGGTTGAGAGAACGCCAAGAGTGTTAAACCCGTCATCAACGCAAAGTGTTGCTACTTTAAGAATCTCAAATATAAAATATATTTTGATTTGTTTAACTCTTTTTGGTTACAACAGATCCGTATGTGTTATTTTAATAGTTTGGATGTCTTAATATTCACAATGATGAAAATAGGAAAAATGAAGAAAAATCTGAAATTAGTAGGTGTATCCACACTCCTTGGCAGATACAGTATATAAAATAAAGCAACTATAAGTTTTTAACTGCACTGAACTTTCAAAGAGCAAAACATTATTTACTCCCTGTGGCAAAATGTGTAGAATTGGAGGAAATGTACTTTAAAAAAAAAAATGTCTCCATTCAGGAGGTTGACCACTAAAATGTTTTGTCGCTTAGGTCCCAAAAGGCTGGAGAAACCAGCCATGGCTGCATTTTGAAACCCGCCAACTTCGGAGCACACAAACTCAGAATTACTATTAGAAAAATGATATTACTTTGCGATCTTCATCAAAATGCACTCCCAGGACTGTTACTTCCACAAGAAATGTTGTTTTTGTTCAAATAATCCATAGTTATGTCAAATACCCCTTTGTTATTAGGTACTATCAAAGGGTAACCAGAGCGCAATGGAGACAAAAAAATTAAATGTTCCTTAATTAGAAGCATGTAAACGCTGTTTAAAAATAATTTTATGGTATTTTATAAAATACGATAATATTCAACCGAAGAATTAAAGAGGAAAATAAAAAAGCATGGTCGCGAGAAATCTTAGTCACCAGGAGACCACGACAAACTGTGCAATATCTGCCAGAGACAGGAGACAAGAAGTAGAGAGAATGGAAGCTTAGAAAGTGAGTAACCACAGATACTGTAGTTTCGGAAGGGACAAGAAAAGAAGAACTACAAATTGTAGACAGGCCACTTCCTGCTTGGAATTTCTCAGGTTTGCCAATGAGTTCTGTTATACTCAAAGACACCATTCAAACAGTTTTTAGAAACTTTAGAGTGTTTTTAAATTACTAATACTATGAATATTCTCGCTTTTGGGCAAGAGTAGAAACCAGTTTAAATTATGTTTTTTATCGGCCGGTGGAAAATACTGCCCCATCCAAACAGGTTAAAGGTATATTGTGGAACATACCGGTAACTATGTAATTGTGAGCATTAGTTTTAGTAAAGATTGAACATTTTCATTCTAACAATAAGACTAGAAATATATGTAATAAAGGAAATACGAAACTTATTTAAAGCAAAAAACTTAAACATTATTGGGTAATTAAGGTAAATATCAACTTCCTGATGTGTCAGGACGCCTATAGTGGTTTTTAACAGGTGTGCTGGGTGTTGATGTGACAGGACATCTATAGTGGTTTATAACAGGTGTGGAGGGTGTTGACGGACAGGACATCTATAGTGGTTTATAACAGGTGTGGAGGGTGTTGACGGAAGGACATCTATAGTGGTTTATAACAGGTGTGGATGTGCAGGACGACTATAGTGGTAAACAGTTGTTGATGTAAGGAATTAAGTGATAACAGGTGTGGGGTGGATGTACACTACAGTTAAGGAGTAAAGGATCAGAGGGGTGTGTAGGTAAGAGGAGGGTATTAATCACTGTGTTTTGCTGGCTACACAATAAACACTGCTTGCATGAGTTACTTGATGTGGAGTAGAGTTCCATTTAGTCATAGCTCTATGTAGTACTGTGTGCCTCCCATAGTCTGTTCTGGACTTGGGGACTGTGAAGGGACCTCTGGTGGCAAGGCTGTGGGGAATGCATGGGTGTCTGAGCTGTGTGCAATAGTTAGACAGACAGGCCCGGTGCATTCAACATGTCAATACTTCTTCATAAATACAAGTAGTGATGAAGTCAACCCCTCCCTCACTTGAACCAGGAGAGAATGACATGTGTAATCCAAAGGCCGGGCTGTTTTGCTCTGTTCTGAGCCAATTGGAATTTTCCTAGGTCCCTCTTTGTGGTACCTGACCAGGTGCGACAAAACTAGGGCCTGTAGAACCTGGACTTGTTGATAGTGTTGTTAAGAAGGTAGAAACTAGGGCCTGTTGGACCTGCCTTGTTGATAGGTTGTTAAGAAGGCAGAGCAGAGTTTTAATATGGGACACACTCTCCCCATCTTATCTACTGTTGTATCAATATGTTTGACCATGATAGTTTATAATCCAGGGTTACTCCAAGTAGTTTAGTTCCTCAACTTGCTCAATTTCCACATTATTCTTTACAATATTTAGTTGAGGTAGGGTTTAGTGAATGATTTTGTCAGAAATACAATGTTTTAGTTTTTGAATTTTTGTTATAACCTTCCTTGTCACTCATTCTGAAACTAACTGCAGCTCTTTGTAAAGTGTTGAGTCATTTCAGTCGCTGTAGTAGCTAAGGGATAGGTTGGAGTGTGCCGGATATATAGAACACTGCCTTTACAAAGCAGTGGATGCATTAGTTAAAATTGAAAAAGTAAGGGGCAAGACAGCTGCCCTGGGGAATTCCTGATTCTACCTGGATTACGTTGGAGAGCCTTCCATTAAAGAACAACCTCTGTGTTGTGTTAGACAGGTAACTTTTATCCACAATATAAAAGGGGTGTATAGGCAGTAAAACATCGTAGGGCCAAACAAACTACCAAATATAACCAATGCTGTGAGTGAAGCAACCGTGTGTGATATTGCCCTGTACTCACAGTGCTAGAGTACTGCTAACTCCTAACTATTAGTCTGATTATACATTCTGACTGTTATCTTAGTGTTACTGCTAGACCTAACACTAGTTGATATACATTTAATGGGATCTTAGTAGTTGATTATTATGATTGTTATTTTTATATTTTACTTTTATTTAACTAGACAAGTAGTTATGAACTAATTCTTATTTATAATGACACCCTAGGAACAGTGTGTTAACTGACTGTTAAGGGCAGAACGATAGATTTTTAATTGTATGGGGATTAAACCACAACCTTTTGGCTACAGGCCCAACGCTAACCAAAATACTTGACGTTATGCTAGTAATTACTCTTAGCCTATATATTCTAAATGGGCGGTTAGGGTAACTTTAAAATATTGAAACAAATTATTTTTATGCAATTTTCACTTTTTTGTAAACATTGAATATAATAAAGAACTTGTAAATGGTGTTTGTGGTTGTTTGTCGGGGATTTTATAATCTGCTTTTGACAGATTATACAAGCTCATGGATAATAAATGACACTTCTTCAGGATAGTTATGAATGATCTTGTTTATCCCAAGTCGAACCTTATTCCCCATATAGTACCTTACTTTTGACCAGGGACCCTATGCAGCCCCTTTACATGTCAGTGTGGAGAACCACTGCCTCCTTGGTGGAGAAGGGAGGAAGTGTTCAGCTAAACCATCTAAACCAGACACTTATACCAATATCATTACATCGTGATATCTAATGGTTATAGCAAAGTGTTGTTGAAGTGGTTGAAGATAGGTGCAGGTGTATAGAGCTGTAGTAGTGTTATATGAGAGGATTAGAGAGGGGTTTTGTAGAGGAGAGATGGTATAGTGAAACATTGTGCTTTATAGCAGCACAGAAATACACTGGACTGTCTTCAGTTCCTCTCAGTTTAGGAACATGTAGATAGATTTTCCAGTTGCAGCATTCCACACAGTAAAACGCGCGATTAGGAGGTGAATTCACATACCCAATGAGTTTGAGAGCAGTGGTGTGTGCTGACTGCTGATACCACAGGATAGTGTGGAGTTTGGGCAATAGTATGGCTGCATCAGTTGAACGTATTTAGGTTTTTAGTATTGAGTAGGAGTTGGTGGACTTTGTCTATTTGTGACAGCCCTGTGGATGAAAACAGAACAAAAAAAAATCAAAGAAAAACATATTACAGCAATAATGGTAAAATTTATTGAACAGTGATTTAGTATGTACCCACATGTGGTAGAAAGGTTGAAATGTAGTAAGAAGCTTTTGATCATGTTGATGGTTTGGAGAGAAGATAATGAAAAGGAGAAAGGATTTTGAGATAGTAGAGATGTGATGTTTAGTGGGAGTAGTCAAATATATTGATGCATAAATGGCACCTGTCCCTTATATAGTGCACTACTTTTGAACAGAGCAGGACCCATTCAATGACTACTTTTGATGATCCCGTAGGGTGAGAGGAGATTAGCTCAAGAGAGATGAGAGAAATGAGCTGCTGGAGGGGAAGGAAATGAATCATGATGTAATTGATATTAAACAGATGCATTGTTCTCCTAAAGGTTTGTTCAACTTAAAGTGTATTGTGGAATAAAGGGGAATAAGTATTGAAAAGTATTAGTTTTTTGGTTAAGATGTATATTTGATTTAAGACTAGTAAGATTAGAAAATGCTGAATTTTGAATGAAAAATACAAACCGCTCTTTAAAGCAAGAACTTTCAACCACATTATTGGGTAGATTTGATCTCTAGGTAGGGGGCAGTATTTTGTGATCCTCGGATAAAAACGAGATAACGTTATTTCTCCTGACCAGAAACTATAATATGCATATAATGTTTGATTTGGATAGAAAACACCCTAAAGTTTCTAAAACTGTTTGAATGGTGTCTGTGAGTAAAAAGAACTCATATGGCAGGACAAAACCTGAGAAGATTTGCAACAGGAAGTGCCCTCTGACCATTTCTTGGCCTTCTATACCCTCTTTATCGAAAACAGAGATTTGTGAGAATTTTAAAAATCAGAAGGCGCCATAACGTTGAAATGACTCTGCATCCGGCGGAAAACAAGCGCATTGGATAGTGGCCTCCATCTTTGAGAACAATGAAATGGGGGCGCCAGCGTAATGAAGAGTATTTTTTCTTTGAGTCTTTTTGAACGAAAAACGAGGCTCCGGTCGGAATATTATCGCTTTTTACGAGAAAATGGCATAAAATTGGATTTTAAACAGGCAGGTTGACATGTTTCGAAGTAGGTAATGGAATATTTAATTGTACGAAACGCGTGGGTCACCCTTTCTTTAACCTTCGGATAGTGTTGGAATCCAAGAACAAAACAGAGGATATTTGAAATAAATGGATTATTTTGAACCAAAACAACATTTGTGGATGAAGTAGAAGTCTGGGTGTGCATTCTGACCGAAGAAACATCAAAGGTAATCAAATTTGTTTATATAATTTTGAGTTTAGGTGAACGCCCAAATGGTGGGTGTCAAATTAGTGGCCGTGATGGCGGAGCTATCTATCAGAATATTGCAAAATGTGCTTTTGACGTGGAAAGCTATTTTAAAATCTGACACCGCGATTGCATAAAGGAGTTTGTATTATAATTTTAAAATAATTATGTTTGGAAGATGGAGTAATTTGACGGAAGTTTGAGGGTATGATGAAGTATAAAAGCTAATGTAAAAAGCAGTTTTTTGATATAAATATGAACTTGATTGAACAAAACATGCATGTATTGGGCAATATAACATAATGAGGTTGTCATCTGATGAAGATCAACAAAGGTTAGTGCTGCATTTAGCTGTGGTTTGGGTTTATGTGACATTATATGCTAGCTTGAAAAATGGGGTCCTCGATAATTTCTGGCTGGGTACTCTGCGACATAATCTAATGTTTTGCTTTCGTTGTAAAGTTTTTTTGAAATCGGACAGTGTGGTGTTAACGAGAGTCTTGTCTTTAAATAGCTGTAAAATAGTCATATGTTTCAGAAATTGTAGTAATAGCATTTCAAAGGTATTTGGAACCAACGCGCCACAGGATTCAACTGGCTTTGTTAGAAAACTTCCGGAATTTACTTCAAATTACTAACGATAAATGTTACAAAAACATAACACTTATTTTAAGAATTATAGATACAGAACTCCTCTATGCACTATGTCGATTTTAAAATAGCTGTTGTGAAAGCAACATTTTGAATATTTCAGTAGATAGCTTCGGCATCACAGGTAGAGAGCCACCAAAGTATACCAAAATCAGATTTACCATAAGAAAAATGTTATTACTTTGCTGCTCGCAGAATGCACTCCCAGGAATTCTACTTCAATAACAAATGTTGGTTTGGTTCAAATAAAATCCATAGTATGTTAAATATCCTCTGCTTTGTTGCATGTATGCTCAAGACACACTATCCGAATGGTAAAAGGTGACGCAAGGGGAAAAAAATTTAAATATTCATTACCGTATTTCAATATGTAACCGCGTTTAAAATCAATTATTCCATTTTCTCGTAAAGGAAATATCGACTGAGAATCTGTGTTTAGGAAAACAGACAAAAGAAAATAAAGCATTCGGTGACTCGGGCACGCCGCCTAAGCCCATAGTACTCTGGAGCCGCCACTTGCCAAAAAGTGATAAGTGTTTCAGCCAGAGCCTGCCTCGATATCGTTTCAGTTTCTGCAGGGCTCTGAGAGCTATGGGAGCTTTAGGAAGTGTAAGTTAGGAGCAAAGATCCTAGTTTAATAAAAAGAGCCAAGATGAAACACATGTCAAACAGGCCACTTCCTGCATGGAATCTTCACAGGTTTTGGCCTGCCATTTGAGTTCTGTTATACTTCCACAGACACCATTCAAAACAGTTTTAGAAACCTTAGGGTGTTTTCTATCCAAAGCCAATAATTATATGCATATTTAGATTAGGCAGGAGTAGTAACCAGATTAAACTGCACGTTTCTTATCCGCCGTGGTCAATATTGCCCCCTAGCCCTAACAGGTTAACAGTCATAAAACTGTCTCTCAACTCCCCCCCCCCCCCCTGTGGGGGAGAGGGGGGTTTGGCTATCTGGAGCCATTATGCCAAGCTAATCTGGCACCATACTAAGGAGAGGCTGCTAACATAACACTGATGGACCCACAGCGTATGAAAGTATATCGACATTTTCCACTTTGTTGTTAAGATAATGAATAAAATAATTGATTAAATTGAGATTTTTGTGTCAGAGGCCTGCACACGTAATATCCCACAATGTCAATTTATTTTACATTAAAAATGAAAAATAAAAGGAAAGGTTAGAGTTGAGTAAGTATTTAATCCTTTGTTAAGGCAAGTTTACAGACGTTTAGGAGTATTTGAGTACATAAAACTTGATGAACAATACAGCTTAATATGTTAATATGATTTTTGAATGATTACTTCATCTCTGTACTAATTACATACAATTATCTGTAAGGGAACTTGAAAATGTAGCAATAAACCAATTAGCCACATTTGGGCAGACTTGGATAAAGTATTCTGAACGGAATTGCAATGGTTATTGGATCATGTTAAAAACTTTGATATAGACTGCGCCTAAATTGGAATAATTCATTGTGGCCTTCTCTTGCATTTCAAAGATGATGGAACACCAAAACAAAAAAAACGAATGTATTTGTATTATTTATAGATTAATGTGTTAGTATTCTCCTACATTAATTTCAAATGTCCACAAACGTCAAAGTGTTTCTTTAGGGTAAATGGTATTGAAGAAGATAAAGTTTAGTGGGGTCGAGCTACAAGTTAGGATTTGGGTAGTATTTTAGGTGAAAATTGAAAAAAAGGTGTTTGAACAGTTACAGAGTTTATGCATAGTGGTGAGAGAATGCAAACAGGTTAACACGTATCAAGGCAAAGTGTGGCTACTTTGAAGAATCTCAAATATAAAATATATTTTGATTTGTTTAACTCTTTTTTGGTTATAAATGATTCATATGTGTTATTTAATAGTTTGGATGTTTCACATATTTACAATGATGAAAAAAAAAAAGAAAAATCTGAAATGAGTAGGTGTAGTCCACACTTTTGACTGGTACCGTATATAAAGTAAGCAAAAATCCAGTTTTTAACTGCACTGAATCCTTCAAAGAACAAAACATTATTTAACCCCATGGAAAAATGTGTAGAATTTCATGAAATGTATTTTAAAACAATAAAATTCTCCGGTCAAGAGGTTGACCACTAAAATGTTTTGTAATTAGGATGGGGATCCCCCCGCCTAAAATCTCTTATTTGGACCCCAAAAAGGCTAGAGAAAGGGGTTATGACATTGTTATACATAATATGTGTTAATTGAAATGACACCAAACTGTAAATACTGTTATACTGTACTAGGCCAGATACGATCAACTTAGCTTTTTGCTGTAATCCATCTCTTTATTCATTGGCACTGAACCAAATTCAAACCCCTCAGATGCAGGTGTGAGATTACTGCTCATAGTTTTCTATAGACAGGGTTTTTGTAGAGGAGAGGAGGTTTTTTACATCACTGCGGTTGGTGGCTGCACAGTAATACACTGCACCGTCTTCTAGTGCTCTAACATGGTAGATGAAGATAAGCCCTTGAACACTCCGCTACATGAAGTGTTTTTAAAAGATTTCAGGTATGACTTGTAATATGATAACCAATGAGGTTATAGCAGTGTTCCCGTTGACTGTTGGTATATAGTATCATATTGTAGTTTTGAATAGTATGGTTGCAGGTGAGCTGAACATTATCTTTTTTAAGTATGCAATAGGAGCTGATGAACTTTGCTGCTAAGAGAGACTGCCTCCTAGGAAAAGAAAGAGAGAGAGAGAGAGAAAGAGAGAGAGACAGAGAGAGAGAGAGAGAGATAGTTGGAAAGAGCAAGAGAGAGTTATTTATTCAGTTTAATGACATTCATGGATTTGTTAGATGTTTTAATGTAGGGGATTTAACACACCTGTCACCCAGGAGTGGTAGAGCTGAAGGAATAGAATCTGATCATAGTGAAGAAGACTTGATGGAGAAGATGAATATGTTTCCTCAGTGGAGGAGAGATATGAGTGTTCCTGGATGAAGCTCTGAGGTGAAAGGGAGAGGGGCTGATGTGGTAGCATATTTTAGTTTTAGGTGGTGGAGTTAGTGGGAGTGTAGAAAGTTGTACCGTAATGTGTATAGGACCTCACAGGAATTTGATCGGAAATGAAATAGACAGACATTATTAGAAGTAGAGTTAGAGGTCCCCCGACAGTACATGGAAGAGACCATCATCTTTCAGATATTATATGCCGTCTATATCAACACTGGGGGTTTAGTACAGCTGTACTTGTTATCCTATATCAACACTTTGGGGTTTAGTACTGCTGTACTTGTTATATTATATCAACACTGGGGTTTAGTGCAGTTTGTACTTGTTATAATATATCAACATGGGGTTTAGTACAGCTGTACTTGTTATCCTATATCAACACTGGGGTTTAGAAAAGCAGCTTGTAGTTATAGTTATATCAACACGAGTTTAGTGCAGCTGTACTTGCTATCCTATATCAACATCGGAGTTTAGTGCAGCTGTACTTGTTATCCTATATCAACATTGGGGGTTTAGTGCAGCTGTACTTGTTATATTATATCAACACTGGGGGTTTAGGTACAGTTGTAGCTTGATATTATATCAACACTGGGGATTATTACAGTTGTATTGTTATATTATATAACATCTAGTAAGGTACTTGTTATCCTATATTCAACACTGGGGTTAAGTGCAGCTGTACTTTGTTATCCTATATCAACACTGGGGGTTGGGTAACAGCTGTACTTGTTGTATTATATTTACATACTTGGGGGTTTAGTACAGCTGTACTTGCTTGGATTAAAATGAAGGTTTGTATATTATATAACACTGGGGGTTTAGTGCAGGTATTTGTTAGTATTATATCAACATCTGTTAGTACTGTATATATATCAACACTGGGGGGCTTTAGTACAGCTGTACTTGTTATATTATATCAACACTGGGGGTTTAGTACAGCTGTACTTGTTATATTATATCTGCACTGGGGTTTAGTGTAGCTGTACTTGTTATATTATACCAACACTGGGGTTTAGTGCAGCTGTACTTGTTATATTATATCAACACTGGGGGTTTAGTGCAGCTGTACTTGTTATCCTTTATCAACACTGGGGTTTAGTACAGCTGTACTTGTTATCCTATATCAACACTGGGGGTTTAGTGGCATGCTGTATTTGTTATTATATCAACACTGGGGTTTAGGTGCAGCTGTACTTGTTATATTATATCTACACTGGGGGTTTAGTGCAGCTGTACTTGCTTATCCTTTATAAACACTGGGGGTTTAGTGCAGTAATTGTATATTATATCAACACTGGGGGTTTAAATCAGCGTAATTGCTGCAGTATCACTGCGATCACCACAGCACAATTTTTTCAGAATTCCTCATATTAACCCTAGTGAGGTGGGAGAGGTCCCATGCACTCCATCAACAGCAGGTGCATTTTTCAAGAGCTGCAAATTTGAATCAAATAAAATAATTTTTTAAACATAAAACATTTTTATACCCTTTGAAAAGATAAACATCTCCTTAATCTAACCACGTTTTAGATTTAAAAAGGTTATGGGGAAAGCATAAATTTAGAGTATTTAGGACAGTAATTACAAGAGTGTGTGTAATGTTGTAATTCAAAGACAGGGACACTAAAAATATAAAACCAGCTAAAATGATGCACTAACCTTAAACATAGATGACACTGTAGGACATTATGTTAGACAATGCATGTATTTTACTATGGCATTGATGTTGAGGAAATCAAGTTTTCGTCCAATAACGGCAGTAAGTAGCATCACAAATTAAATAATTAAAAATTAGAAAACATGGTAAAATATTATATTGTATTTAAAGAATTATAGATTTACATCTCTTGAACGCAATCAACTTGCCAGATTTAAAAATAACCTTACTGGGAAATCACACTTTGCAATAATCTGAGCACTGCGCCTAGAAAAATGCATGTGTATAAGACTAGTATCATGTTGGGGAGATAAAATCGAAAATACTATGTAAATAATCCATTACCTGATTTTCATCAGATGTACTTCCAGGTATCATTAAAGGTCATAACGAAATGTAGTGAAAAAGTCATATATGTCCAAAAATCTTCCGCCTTGTTATGACATGATCTTAAGCCCGCGATTTTACTTCATGAACGAGGGGAATATATTTAGTTGTCAATGTCAAACGTGTATAGCAAAATATTAGGTTTTTTTAACCAGAAATATGAATAATATTCAAGGTGGACGAATGCATACTTTTTTATAAAGTGAGGAACGAGGGTACCCAACATGAACTCGGCTGCGCTTGAGGTGTCTAATGGGCATCATCGCTCATGGCTCTTGTTGGTAGATCTCTCCTCCAGAAGACTCAAAACACTTTGTAAGGGATATCTAGTGGAAGAAAGGAAGTGCCAAAATATTCTCAGCCCCGTGTTCAATGGGTATAGGTTTAAAGGTAATACAACAATAGATAATTTCCTGTCAGAAAATGTTCAGGGTTTTGCCTGCCAAATGAGTTCTGTTATATAAGACACCATTCAAACAGTTTTAGAAACTTTAGAGTGTTTTATGCATATATAATAAGTATATGCAATTTAGTTACTAGGTAGGATTAGTAAATCTTAGATTAAATCGGGTATATTTTTTTATCAGCGTGCAAATACTGGCCCCATAGCCCTAAACAGGTTAACATTGGTCTTATGAATATTGTTCAAAGTTCATTTTCTGGGAGATTTATTTACAATACCAAAACAGTTAGCTGCTCCGCCCTTTGGCATTATGGGTGCCAGGCTTCTCACCATCATTAAAAGGCAATATCGGTCTACTGGATCATTACTATGTTGATTACCCCCTCTATATCGTCTCTCCTCAGTTTGTCTGTGTCAAAGTATTGATGGTTAAAGATATTTTTCCCCTGTCCAGATGCTGTTCCTGTTCTGTTTCATGTCCTTGTTTCATTAAATGTTCACTCCCGGTACCTGCTTCTCATCTCTCCAACAAACATGCTCACAGAATGTCACACAACTAAAGGAAGCATCAGGGAGTTTTAGGGTTTTGCTGTTGGTCGTCCGGGTGCCATCGCCGATGGAACTGGGGGTGCCTCAGCTTGGTTGTTGGGATTCCACGCCTAGCTGGGTGAGGTTTTTGTCCGTTGGTTGGGCAGATGCCTATCCCACCTCAGCCCTTCAGCTGGTCATCAGGACGGCTCAGCCGTTTTCAGCCAGGCGCCCACGCCCAGCCGGTCTGGCCAGGCCCCATGCCCTAGCCGGTTTTTTCAGGTTCCACGCCCCAGCCGGGCCTGGCCAGGCTTCCACGCCCAGCCGGTTAACAGGCCCCACGCCCCCAGCCGGGTTGTCAGGTTCCCACGGCCCAGCCTGTCTGTAAGCTCCACGCTCAGCCGTGGTTCATCGTGTCTCAATGCCTGTGGAAGGTTCGCGCCAGATCTGCCACGCCCAGCCGTGGCTCGATTTGCTTCTACACATCAGCCGGATTTCAGCAACCCTGCCTCGAGGTTGTAGGCTCATCCAGATAGGAAGCCGGATGGTGCCTCTAGAGGGGGGTGTACTGTCACCCTGCTCCAGCTCTCCCTCTTTGGCATTTCCATGGGCGCTAGCTAACCTTCATTATGACACCTTTCACCATCATTACACACAGGTGCACATAATTGGGACTCTCCGATCCATTACTTTGTTGATTACCCCCAATATCTGTCTGCTCCTCAGTTTGTTCCCTGTGTCAGCATTGATGTTGTTATTTTTCCCCGTCCAGAAGCTGTTCGTTCTGTTTCATGTCCGGTTTCATTAAATGGTACTCCCTGTACCTGCTTCCTGCCTCGGGCATAGATCCCTCACAAAAGAGTGGTGCAAACTAAATACAAGCGCCTCAAAAAACTATTTTTCAAACATAAGGACTATTTTACACCATTTTAAAGACAAGAGACTCTCCTTTATCTAACCACATTGTCTATTTCAAAAGGTTTTACAATGAAAGCAAAACATTAGATTATGTCAGGAGAGTACCAAGCCAGAAATAATCACACACCCATCTTTCAAGTTAGCATATAATGTCACAAAAACCAAAACCACAGGCAAATGCAGCACTAACCTGATGATTTATCAGATGACACCTAGGACATTATGTTATACAATACATGCAATAATGTTTTGTTCAATCAATTCCTACTTATATCAAAAACCAGCTTTTTACATTAGCATGTGACGTTAAATTAGTATACCACTAAGAAAATGAATTTATTAAATTACTCACGTATAAACGCTCTCACAAAAAACATAACAATGGCTTTGAAAATTATAGATAAGAACTCCATATGCAATCGGGTGTTGATTTTAAAATAGCTGCAAAAATAATTTTGCAATATTCTGAGTAGATAGCTCTTATCATGGGCTAGCTTATTTGACACCCACCAAGTTTGGTACTCACCAAACTCAGATTTACTATAAGAAAAATTGGATTAGCTTTTGCTGTTCTTCGTCAGAATGGGACTCCCAGGACTTCTACTTCAACAACAAATGTTGGTTTGGTTCCAAATATCATAGTTATATCCAAATACCGTTGTATGCCACACACTATCCAAAGGTGACGCGTTATCAACGCATATCGCACAAAGAATTTCTGGGCTCCATTACCAGATTTCGAAGTATGTCAAACGCTGTTTAAAATCAAATTTTGCGCGATTTTCCTCGTAAAACAGCTATAACATCTCGACAGGGAGTGTTGTTTTGTTCAAAGACTGAAAAAGTAAAATGGACTCTTCAATGGCACGCATGCCTGCCTCATTGTTCTCAGATCGACCACTTACCAAATGCGCCACTGTTTTTCAGCGCAACTGCAGAGTCATGATTCAACGTTCTGGCGCCTTCTGAGAGCCTATGGGAGTCTTAGAAAGTGCTCACAATAGAAGAGATCCTCTGTTTTGGATAGAGATGACAAATAAGGCCAAGAAATGCTCAGAGAGGGCACCTCCTGTTTGGAATCTTCAGGTTTTGGTACATATGAGTTTGTTATATCACAGACACCATTCAAAACAGTTTTAGAAACTTTAGGGTGTTTTTATCAAATCAAACAAGTATATGCATATTCTAGTTACTGGTTAGGAGTAGTAAACCAGATTAAATCGGGTAGTTGCTTTTTAATCCGGCCGCAAATACTGCCCCCTATCCCAACAGGCTGACAGGTTATAATGATTCATATGTGTAATTTAATAGTTTGATGTTTACCATTATTCTACAATGATGAAAATAGTAAAATAAAGAAAAATATGAAATGAGAAGGTGTATCCACACTTGACTGGTGCTGTACATATAAAATACAGCAAAATCCAGGTTTAACTGCACCGAACTTTCAAAGAGCAAAACATTATTTACCCCATGGCAAAATGTGTAGAATTTCAGGAAATGTATTTTAAAAACAACTTAGAAAGTATACGTAACCCCACAGATACTGTAGTTTCGAAAGGGACAAGGAAGAAGAACTACAAATTAGCAGACAGGCCACTTCCTGCTTGGAATCTTCTCAGGGTTTTGCCTGCCATATGAGTTCTGTTATATAAAGACACCATTCAAACAGTTTTAGAAACTTTAGAGTGTTTTCTATCCATATCTACTAATACTATGAATATTTTCGTTTCTGGGCAAGAGTAGTAACCAGTTTAAATCGCGTATGTTTTTCATCCGGCCGTGAAAATACTGCCCCTATCCCAAACAGGTTAAAGGTATATTGTGGAACATACGGTAACTATGTAATTGTGAGCATTAGTCTTTAGTATTAGATTGAACATTTTCTATTCTACACTAATAAGACTAGAAATACTGTAATAATAAATACCGAACCACTTATTTAAAGCAAAAACTTCAGCCACATTATTAGGTGCCATTAAGGTTAAATATCAACTTCCTTGATGTGCCTTGGGACGTCTATAGTGGTTTTAACAGGTGTGCTGGGTGTTGATGTGACCAGGACATCTATATTAGTGGTTTATAACAGGTGTGGAGGTGTTGACGTGACCAGGACATCTATAGTGGTTTATAACAGGTGTGGAGGTGTTGGCGTGGGCAGGACATCTATAGTGGTTTATAACCGGTGCTGATGTGCCCGGGGCGACTATAGTGGTTTATAACAGGTGTGTTGTTGGGGTTGATGTACCCAGGACATCTATGAGTGGTTTATAACAGGTGTGCTGGGTGTTGATGTACACTACAATTGGGAAATGCAAAGGATCAGAGGGTTTTTGTAGGTAAGAGGAGGGTGTCCACCATCCTGTGTTTTGCTGGCTACACAATAATACACTGCTTGCATGAGTTACTTGATGTGGAGGTAGAGTTCCATTTAGTCATGGCTCTATGTAGTACTGTGTGCCTCCCATAGTCTGTTGTATTGTTCTGGACTTGGGGACTGTGAAAGGACACTCTGGTGGCACAAGGCTTGTGGGGGAATGCATGGGTGTCTGAGCTGTGTGCCAATGGTTCAGACAGACAGCTCGAGATTGCATTCAACATGTCAATACCTCTTCATAAATACAAGTAGTGATGAAGTCAATCTCTCTCCTTCACTTTGAACCAGGAGGGAATGACATGTGTAATCCAAGGCGGCTGTTTTGCTCTGTTCTGAGCCAATTGCAATTTTCCTAGGTCCCTCTTTGTAATTTGCCTGACCGGTGAAACAAAACTAGGGCCTGTAGAACTGACTTGTTGATAGTGTTGTTGAAGGTAGAAACTAGGGCCTGTTGGACCCACCTTGTTGATAGTGTTGTTGAAGGCAGAACTGAGTTTTAATATGGACACACTTCTCCCCATCTTATCTACTGTTTTACCTCAATATGTTCTGACCATGATGATTTATAATCAGGGTTATAAACTGGTTTAAGTCTCTCAGCTTGCCCAATTTTCACATTATTCTTTACAATATTTAGTTTGGGGTTTAGGGTTTAGTGAATGATTTATCACAAATACGTACTTTTAGTTTTTTGAATTTTTGTTACTAACCTTCCTTGTCCTCATTCTAGAGAAACTAACTGCAGCTCTTTGTAAGGAGTGTTTGATCATTTCAGTCGCTGTAGTAGCTAACGTGTATAGCGTTGAGTGTACCGCATATATAGACACACTGCCTTTACTCAAAGCCAGTGGCATGCCATTAGTTAAAATTGAAAAAGTAAGGGGCCAAGACAGCTGCCTGGGAATTCCTGATTCTACCTGGATTGCGTTGAAAGCCTTCCATTAAAGAACAACCTCTGTGTTGTGTTAGACAGGTAACTTTTTATCCACAATATAAAGGGGGTGTATAGCCATAAAACATCTCGGGTAAGGCCAAACAAACTGCAAATATCAACCAATGCTCTGTGGTGAAGCAACTGCTGTGTTGATATTGCCCTGTACTCACAGTGCTAGTGTTACTGCTAATCCTAACTATTAGTCTGATTATACATTCTGACTGTTATCTTAGTGTTACTGCTAGTTCTAACACTTAGTCTGATTATACATTCTAACTGGGATCTTAGTAGAACAATTTTTTATTATGATTGTTATTTTTACTATTTACCTTCTTTAACTAGACAAGTCAGTTATGAACTAATTCTTATTTATAATGACACCCTAGGAACAGTGTGTTAACTGCCTTGTTCAGGAGCAGAGCGATAGAATTTTACCTTGTCAGCTCGGGATTCAAACCACCAACCTTTTGGCTACAGGACCAACGCTCCTAACCAATAATCCTACTTGACGTTGCTAGTAATTACTCTTAGCCTGCCTATATATTCTAAATGGGCGGTTAGTAACTTTAAAATCATTGAAACAAATTATTTTTATGCAATTTTCACTTTTTATAAACATTGAATATAATAAAGCTAACTTTGTAAATTGGTCTGTCTCTGTGGTTGTTTGTCGTAGGATTTTATAACTCTGCTTTTGACAGATTATACAAGCTCATGGACCAATCAAATGACAGCTTCTTCCAGGATAGTTATGAATGATCTTGTTTCATCCGTCGAACCTTTTCCTATATAGTACCTTACTTTTGACCAGGGAACCTATGCAGCCCCTTTTACATGTCAGTGTGGAGAACCACTGCCTCCTTGGTGGAGGGTGAGGAAGTGCTTCAGCTAAAACCATCTAAACCAGCCACTTATACCAATATCATTACCATCTGTTTGATATCTAATGGTTCATAGCAAAGTGTTGTTGAAGTGGTTGAAGACAAGTGCAGGTGCTTATAGAGCTGTAGTCAGAGTGTTATATGAGAGGGATCAAAGAGGGTTTTTGTAGAGGAGAGATGGTATAGTGAAACATTGTGCTTTACTAGCAGCACAGAAATACACTGCACTGTCTTCAGTTCCTCTCAGTTTAGGAACATGTAGATGCGCCATTTTCCCAGTTGCAGCATCTCCACTCACAGTAAGCAGTCTTTAGGAGATCTTCCACGGTTGGACTGGTGAATCTCACATGCAATGAGTTTCAGAGCAGTGTTTTGTGTTGACTGCTGATACCACAGTATAGTGTAAGTAGTTTGGAATAGTATGGCTGCAGTTCAGTTAGACGTTATCTTCAGGTCCTTTTAGTATTACGGTAGAGTCTGCTGGACTTTGTCTATTTGTGACAGCCCTGTGGATGAAAACAGAACAACAAAAAATCTACAGTATAACTCAACATATTGACCGCAATATATTTTGGTAGTAAATATCTTTCATCTGAACAGTGATTTAGTACCTGTCACCCACAAGTGGTAGAAGTTGCAACATGCTTGCAAGAAGCTTGATCATGTTGATGCTTCTGGAGAAGTATCACATGAACAAGGAGAAAGGATTACTCCGATAGTCAGAGATGTGATGTCTTTTAGTGGGAGTGTCAAATATATTGGATGCATCCTAAATGGCACCCTGTTCCTTATATAGTACCACTACTTTTGAACAGAGCCATATGGCACCCTATTCCCTATATAATTGCCTACTTTTGTTGGCCTGATCCCGTATGGGTGAGGAGGAGATTAGCTCAATAGAGACGAGCAGAAATAGAGCTGCTGGAGGAAGGAAATGACATCATGATGTACATTGATATTCAAACAGATGCATTGTTCTCCTAAAGGTCTCCTGTTCAACTTAAAGGTGTATTGTGGAATAAAGCGGGAACTAAGTCATTTGTAAGCATTAGTCTTTGGTTTTAAGATTGTATATTTTTATTCAAGACTAGTAAGACTAGAAATATGCTGTAATTTGAATGAAAAACACAAACCCCGCTTCTTTAAAACCCAAAGAACTTCAACCACATTATTGGGTTCGGTTAACCTCTCTAGGAGTAGGGGGCAGTATTTTCACATCGGGATAAAAAACGTGCCGATTTAATCTGGTTTATTTCTCCTGCCCAGAAACTATAATATGCATATAATTGTTTGATTTGGATAGAAAACACCTAAAGTTTCTAAAACTGTTTGAATGGTGTCTGTGGTAAAACAGAACTCATATGGCAGGCCAAAACCTGAGAAGATTACATAGGGAAGTGCCCTCTCACGACATTCTTGGCCTTCCTGCCTCACCTTAACAGAGGATCTCTGCTGTGACGTGACATTTTCTAAGGCTCCCATAGGCTCTCAGAAGGCGCCATAACGTTGAAATGACTCTGCAGTCCCTGGCTGAAAAACAGTAGCGCATTTGGATAGTGGTCGATCTGAGAACAATGAAATGGGAGCGCGCGTGCACATGAAGAAGTCCAATTTCTTCTTTTGAGTCTTTGAGCAGAAAACGGCGTCTCCCGGTCGGAATATTGCGCTTTTTCTGAGAAAAATGGCATAAAATTGACTTTAAACAGCGGTTGACATGCTTCAGAAATGCGGTAATGGAATATTTTGAATTTTTTGTCACGAAGCGTCGGGTGCGTCACCTTCTTTAACCTTCGGATAGTGTCTTGGACCTTAAGAAGAAGACAAAACAGAAGATATTTGAACATAACTATGGATTATTTTGAACCAAAACAACATTTGTGGATGAAGTAGAAGTCCTGGGTGTGCATTCTGGCCAGAAGAACATCAAAGGTAATCAAGTTTGTCTTATAGTAATTCTGAGTTTAGTGAGCATCCAAACTTGGTGGGTATCCAAATTAGCTAGCCCGTGATGGCGGAGCTATCTATTAAGAATATTGCAAAATGTGCTTTTGCGAAAAGCTATTTTTAAATCTGACACAGCGATTGCATAAAGGGTTCTGTATCTATAATTCTTAAAACAATTATTTATGTTTTTTGTGAGCGTTTATAAATGAGTAATTTGGTAAATTCACCGGAAGTTTGCAGAAATTTTATGCTAGTTCTGAGCGTCACATGCTAGTAAAAAGCAGTTTTTGATATAAATATAGACAGTTTATGAACAAAACATTGCATGTATTGTATAACATAATGTCCTAGAGGTTGTCATCTGATGGAAGATCATCAAAGGTTAGTGCTGCATTTAGCTGTGGTTTGGGTTTATGTGACATTATGTACTAGCTTGAAAAATGGGTGTCTGATTATTTCTGGCTGGAGTATTTTTATGACATAATCTAATGTTTTGCTTTAATTGTAGCCTTTTGAAATCGGACAGTGTGGTTAGATTAACGAGAGTCTTGTCTTTAAATGGCTGTAAAATAGTCATATGTTTGAGAAATTGTAGTAATAGCATTTCAAAGGTATTTGAAAATGGCGCCACAGGATTCAACTGGCTGTGCGCAAACTTAGGGTGAATTTACTAAAATTACTCACGATAAATGTTCACAAAGAAAACATAACACTTATTTTAAGAATTATAGATACCAAGAACTCCTCTATGCACTACTTTATGTCCGATTTTAACGTTCGGTGAAAGCACATTTTGCACACCAATATTCTCCGGTAGATAGCCGGCACATCACAGGGCTAGCTATATGAACCCCACCAAGTTTAGCACTCACCAAAATCAGATTTACC
>NW_025550636.1:0-23119 GCF_905237065.1 Salmo salar
CAAGTGGCGATCAGAGGACCATTGAATGAGGCGCGTCGATTCGCCAGTGGAGAAATTTCATTCAGCTGTTTAGCTTATTGCAGATTTCGGTCGGAATATTATCGCTTTTCTACGAGATAAATGGCATAAAAATTGGTTTTAAACAGCGGTTGACATGCTTCAAGTACGGTAATGGAATATTTTAGACATTTTTGTCACTCCATGCGCCATGTACGACCGTTTACCATTTGGTATAGTGTCTAGAACGCACGAACAAAACAGAGGATATTTGGATATAACGATGGATTATTTGGGACCAAACCTACATTTGTTATTGAAGTAGAAGTCCTGGGAGTGCATTCTGACGAAGAACAGGAAAGGGTAAGAACATTTTTCTTATAGGAAATAGGATTTTGGTGAAGGCCCTAATCTTGCGGGTGTCTAAATAGCTAGCCGTGATGGCTGGGCTATCTACTTAGAATATTGCAAAATGTGCTTCATCCGAAAAGCTATTTTAAAATCGGACATATCAGTGCATAGAGGAGTAATGTATCTATAATTCTTAAAATAATTGTTATGCTTTTTTGTGAACGTTTATCGTGAGTAATTTAGCAAACTGTTAGTAAATTCCCGGAAGTTTGCTTTTTCTGAACGTCACATGCTAATGTAAAAAGCTGTTTTTGATATAAATATGAACTTGATTGAACAGACATGCATGTATTGTATAACATAATGTCCTAGGTGTGTCATCTGATGAAGATCATAAAAGGTCAGTGCTGCATTTAGCTGTGGTTTGGGTTTTTGTGACATTATATGCTAGCTTGAAAAATGGTGTCTGATTATTTCTGGCTGGGCACTCTCCTGACATAATCTAATGTTTTGCTTTCTTTCGTTGTAAAGCCTTTTTTGAAATCGGACAGTGTGGTTAGATTAAGGAGAGTCTTGTCTTTAAATAGCTGTAAAATAGTCATATGTTTGAGAAATTGAAGTAATAGTATTTCAAAACGGTTCAAAAATCGCGCCACTGAATTCAGGTGACTGTTAGCGTAGGTGGGACGAATTCGTCCCCGCCTTTGCTTATAGAGGTTAATCCAGATAGGAACACTGTTGACACTTTTCAGCAAGTTGCAATCATGTAATACAGAAATAAACAGTTTTTCATAAACAAGGTCTAAATCATGTTTGATGCACTCTATAAGTACCATTTTTGCTGTACTGCTTAATCCAGATGATAGGAACACTGTTGACACTTTTCAGCAAGTTGCAATCATGAAATACAGAAATAAACTGTTTTTCATAAACAAGGTCTAAATCTTGTTTGATGCACTCTATAAGTACCATTTTTTGCTGTACTGCTTAATCCAGATGATAGGAACACTGTTGACACTTTTCAGCAAGTTGCAATCATGTAATACAGAAATAAACAGTTTTTCATAAACAAGGTCTAAATCCTGTTTGATGCACTCTGTAAGTACCATTTTTGCTGTACTGCTTAATCCAGATGATAGGAACACTGTTGACACTTTTCAGCATGTTGCAATCGCATGAAATACAGAAATAAACAGTTTTTCATAAACAAGGTCTAAATCATGTTTGATGCACTCTATAAGTACCATTTTTGCTGTACTGCTTAATCCAGATGATAGGAACACTGTTGACACTTTTCAGCATGTTGCAATCGTGTAATAGAGAAATAAACAGTTTTTCATAAACAAGGTCTAAATCATGTTTGAGTCACTCTGTAAGTACCATTTTGCTGTACTGCTTAATCCAGATGATAGGAACACTGTTGACACTTTTCAGCATGTTGCAATCATGAAATAGAGAAATAAACTGTTTTTCATAAACAAGGTCTAAATCATGTTTGAGTCACTCTGTAAGTACCATTTTTGCTGTACTGCTTAATCCAGATGATAGGAACACTGTTGACACTTTTCAGCAAGTTGCAATCATGTAATACAGAAATAAACAGTTTTTCATAAACAAGGTCTAAATCATATTTGAGTCACACTGTAAGTACCATTTTTGCTGTACTGCTTAATCCAGATGATAGGAACACTGTTGACACTTTTCAGCATGTTGCAATCATGAAATAGAGAAATAAACAGTTTTTCATAAACAAGGTCTAAATCATGTTTGAGTCACTCTGTAAGTACCATTTTTGCTGTACTGCTTAATCC
The DNA here is from genome assembly GCF_905237065.1 of Salmo salar. Classification (NCBI taxonomy): domain Eukaryota; kingdom Metazoa; phylum Chordata; class Actinopteri; order Salmoniformes; family Salmonidae; genus Salmo; species Salmo salar. Next base: position 2,160 of record NW_025550636.1, read on the forward strand.
AGATGATAGGAACACTGTTGACACTTTTCAGCAAGTTGCAATCATGTAATACAGAAATAAACAGTTTTTCATAAACAAGGTCTAAATCATGTTTGAGTCACTCTGTAAGTACCATTTTTGCTGTACTGCTTAATCCAGATGATAGGAACACTGTTGACACTTTTCAGCATGTTGCAATCATGAAATACAGAAATAAACAGTTTTTCATAAACAAGGTCTAAATCATGTTTGATGCACTCTATAAGTACCATTTTTGCTGTACTGCTTAATCCAGATGATAGGAACACTGTTGACACTTTTCAGCATGTTGCAATCGTGTAATACAGAAATAAACAGTTTTTCATAAACAAGGTCTAAATCATGTTTGAGTCACTCTGTAAGTACCATTTTTGCTGTACTGCTTAATCCAGATGATAGGAACACTGTTGACACTTTTCAGCATGTTGCAATCATGAAATAGAGAAATAAACTGTTTTTCATAAACAAGGTCTAAATCATGTTTGAGTCACTCTGTAAGTACCATTTTTGCTGTACTGCTTAATCCAGATGATAGGAACACTGTTGACACTTTTCAGCAAGTTGCAATCATGTAATACAGAAATAAACAGTTTTTCATAAACAAGGTCTAAATCATATTTGAGTCACACTGTAAGTACCATTTTTGCTGTACTGCTTAATCCAGATGATAGGAACACTGTTGACACTTTTCAGCATGTTGCAATCATGAAATAGAGAAATAAACAGTTTTTCATAAACAAGGTCTAAATCATGTTTGAGTCACTCTGTAAGTACCATTTTTGCTGTACTGCTTAATCCAGATGATAGGAACACTGTTGACACTTTTCAGCAAGTTGCAATCATGTAATACAGAAATAAACAGTTTTTCATAAACAAGGTCTAAATCATATTTGAGTCACACTGTAAGTACCATTTTTGCTGTACTGCTTAATCCAGATGATAGGAACACTGTTGACACTTTTCAGCATGTTGCAATCATGAAATACAGAAATAAACAGTTTTTCATAAACAAAATCTAAATCATGTTTGAGTCACTCTGTAAGTACCATTTTGCTGTACTGCTTAATCCAGATGATAGGAACACTGTTGACACTTTTCACCAAGTTGCAATCATGTAATACAGAATTAAACAGTTTTTCATAAACAAGGTCTAAATCATGTTTGATGCATTCTGTAAGTACCATTTTTGCTGTACTGCTTAATCCAGATGATAGGAACACTGTTGACACTTTTCAGCATGTTGCAATCGTGTAATACAGAAATAAACAATTTTTCATAAACAAGGTCTAAATCATGTTTGATGCACTCTGTAAGTACCAGTTTTGCTGTACTGCTTAATCCAGATGATAGGAACACTGTTGACACTTTTCAGCATGTTGCAATCATGAAATAGAGAAATAAACAGTTTTTCATAAACAAGGTCTAAATCATGTTTGATGCACTCTGTAAGTACCAGTTTTGCTGTACTGCTTAATCCAGATGATAGGAACACTGTTGACACTTTTCAGCAAGTTGCAATCATGTAATACAGAAATAAACAGTTTTTCATAAACAAGGTCTAAATCATGTTTGATGCACTCTATAAGTACCATTTTTGCGGTACTGCTTAATCCAGATGATAGGAACACTGTTGACACTTTTCAGCAAGTTGCAATCATGTAATACAGAAATAAACATTTTTCATAAACAAGGTCTAAATCATGTTTGAGTCACTCTGTAAGTACCATTTTTGCTGTACTGGTTAATCCAGATGATAGGAACACTGTTGACACTTTTCAGCAAGTTGCAATCATGTAATACAGAAATAAACAGTTTTTCATAAACAAGGTCTAAATCATGTTTGATGCACTCTGTAACTACCATTTTTGCTGTACTGCTTAATCCAGATGATAGGAACACTGTTGACACTTTTCAGCAAGTTGCAATCATGTAATACAGAAATAAACAGTTTTTCATAAACAAGTTCTAAATCATGTTTGAGTCACTCTTTAAGTACCATTTTTGCTGTACTGCTTAATCCAGATGATAGGAACACTGTTGACACTTTTCAGCAAGTTGCAATCATGTAATACAGAAATAAACAGTTTTTCATAAACAAGGTCTAAATCATGTTTGATGCACTCTGTAACTACCATTTTTGCTGTACTGCTTAATCCAGATGATAGGAACACTGTTGACACTTTTCAGCATGTTGCAATCTTGAAATACAGAAATAAACATTTTTTTCATAAACAAGGTCTAAATCATGTTTGATGCACTCTGTAAGTACCATTTTTGCTGTACTGCTTAATCCAGATGATAGGAACACTGTTGACACTTTTCAGCATGTTGCAATCATGAAATACAGAAATAAACTGTTTTTCATAAACAAGGTCTAAATCTTGTTTGATGCAGTCTATAAGTACCATTTTTGCTGTACTGCTTAATCCAGATGATAGGAACACTGTTGACACTTTTCAGCAAGTTGCAATCATGTAATACAGAAATAAACAGTTTTTCATAAACAAGTTCTAAATCATGTTTGAGTCACTCTTTAAGTACCATTTTTGCTGTACTGCTTAATCCAGATGATAGGAACAGTGTTGACACTTTTCAGCATGTTGCAATCATGAAAAACAGAAATAAACAGTTTTTCATAAACAAGTCTAAATCATGTTTGATGCACTCTATAAGTACCATTTTTGCTCTACTACTTAATCCAGATGATAGGAACACTGTTGACACTTTTCAGCATGTTGCAATCGTGTAATACAGAAATAAACAGTTTTTCATAAACAAGGTCTAAATCATGTTTGAGTCACTCTGTAAGTACCATTTTTGCTGTACTGCTTAATCCAGATGATAGGAACACTGTTGACACTTTTCAGCATGTTGCAATCATGAAATACAGAAATAAACAGTTTTTCATAAACAAGGTCTAAATCATGTTTGAGTCACTCTGTAAGTACCATTTTTGCTGTACTGCTTAATCCAGATGATAGGAACACTGTTGACACTTTTCAGCATGTTGCAATCATGAAATACAGAAATAAACTGTTTTTCATAAACAAGGTCTAAATCTTGTTTGATGCACGCTATAAGTACCATTTTGCTGTACTGCTTAATCCAGATGATAGGAACACTGTTGACACTTTTCAGCATGTTGCAATCATGAAGTAGAGAAATAAACAGTTTTTCATAAACAAGGTCTAAATCATGTTTGATGCACTCTGTAAGTACCATTTTTGCTGTACTGCTTAATCCAGATGATAGGAACACTGTTGACACTTTTCAGCATGTTGCAATCGTGTAATACAGAAATAAACCGTTTTTCATAAACAAGGTCTAAATCATGTTTGAGTCACTCTGTAAGTACCATTTTTGCTGTACTGCTTAATCCAGATGATAGGAACACTGTCGACACTTTTCAGCAAGTTGCAATCATGTAATACAGAAATAAACAGTTTTTCATAAACAAGGTCTAAATCATATTTGAGTCACACTGTAAGTACCATTTTTGCTGTACTGCTTAATCCAGATGATAGGAACACTGTTGACACTTTTCAGCATGTTGCAATCATGAAATACAGAAATAAACAGTTTTTCATAAACAAAATCTAAATCATGTTTGAGTCACTCTGTAAGTACCATTTTTGCTGTACTGCTTAATCCAGATGATAGGAACACTGTTGACACTTTTCAGCATGTTGCAATCATGAAATACAGAAATAAACAGTTTTTCATAAACAAGGTCTAAATCTTGTTTGATGCACTCTATAAGTACCATTTTTGACGTACTGCTTAATCCAGATGATAGGAACACTGTTGACACTTTTCAGCAAGTTGCAATCATGTAATACAGAAATAAACAGTTTTTCATAAACAAGGTCTAAATCATGTTTGAGTCACTCTGTAAGTACCATTTTTGCTGTACTGCTTAATCCAGATGATAGGAACACTGTCGACACTTTTCAGCAAGTTGCAATCATGTAATACAGAAATAAACAGTTTTTCATAAACAAGGTCTAAATCATATTTGAGTCACACTGTAAGTACCATTTTTGCTGTACTGCTTAATCCAGATGATAGGAACACTGTTGACACTTTTCAGCATGTTGCAATCATGAAATACAGAAATAAACAGTTTTTCATAAACAAAATCTAAATCATGTTTGAGTCACTCTGTAAGTACCATTTTTGCTGTACTGCTTAATCCAGATGATAGGAACACTCTTGACACTTTTCAGCATGTTGCAATCATGAAATACAGAAATAAACAGTTTTTCATAAACAAAATCTAAATCATGTTTGAGTCACTCTGTAAGTACCATTTTTGCTGTACTGCTTAATCCAGATGATAGGAACACTGTTGACACTTTTCAGCATGTTGCAATCATGAAATACAGAAATAAACAGTTTTTCATAAACAAGGTCTAAATCTTGTTTGATGCACGCTATAAGTACCATTTTTGCTGTACTGCTTAATCCAGATGATAGGAACACTGTTGACACTTTTCAGCAAGTTGCAATCATGTAATACAGAAATAAACAGTTTTTCATAAACAAGGTCTAAATCATGTTTGATGCACTCTGTAAGTACCATTTTTGCTGTACTGCTTAATCCAGATGATAGGAACACTGTTGACACTTTTCAGCATGTTGCAATCTTGAAATACAGAAATAAACAGTTTTTCATAAACAAGGTCTAAATCATGTTTGATGCACTCTATAAGTACCATTTTTGCTGTACTGCTTAATCCAGATGATAGGAACACTGGTGACACTTTTCAGCAAGTTGCAATCATGTAATACAGAAATAAAATTTTTTCATAAACAAGGTCTAAATCATGTTTGATGCACTCTGTAAATACAATTTTTGCTGTACTGCTTAATCCAGATGATAGGAACACTGTTGACACTTTTCAGCATGTTGCAATCATGAAATACAGAAATAAACAGTTTTTCATAAACAAGTCTAAATCATGTTTGATGCACTCTATAAGTACCATTTTTGCTGTACTACTTAATCCAGATGATAGGAACACTGTTGACACTTTTCAGCATGTTGCAATCGTGTAATACAGAAATAAACAGTTTTTCATAAACAAGTTCTAAATCATGTTTGAGTCACGCTGTAAGTACCATTTTTGCTGTACTGCTTAATCCAGATGATAGGAACACTGTTGACAATTTTCAGCATGTTGCAATCATGAAATACAGAAATAAACAGTTTTTCATAAACAAGGTCTAAATCATGTTTGAGTCACTCTGTAAGTACCATTTTTGCTGTACTGCTTAATCCAGATGATAGGAACACTGTTGACACTTTTCAGCATGTTGCAATCATGAAATACAGAAATAAACTGTTTTTCATAAACAAGGTCTAAATCTTGTTTGATGCAATCTATAAGTACCATTTTTGCTGTACTGCTTAATCCAGATGATAGGAACACTGTTGACACTTTTCAGCAAGTTGCAATCATGTAATACAGAAATAAACAGTTTTTCATAAACAAGGTCTAAATCATGTTTGATGCACTCTGTAAGTACCATTTTTGCTGTACTGCTTAATCCAGATGATAGGAACACTGTTGACACTTTTCAGCAAGTTGCAATCATGTAATACAGAAATAAACATTTTTTCATAAACAAGGTCTAAATCATGTTTGATGCACTCTATAAGTACCATTTTTGCTGTACTGCTTAATCCAGATGATAGGAACACTGTTGACACTTTTTAGCAAGTTGCAATCATGTAATACAGAAATAAACAGTTTTTCATAAACAAGGTCTAAATCATGTTTGAGTCACTCTGTAAGTACCATTTTTGCTGTACTGCTTAATCCAGATGATAGGAACACTTGACACTTTTCAGCATGTTGCAATCGTGAAATACAGAAATAAACAGTTTTTCATAAACAAAGGTCTAAATCATCTTTGAGTCACTCTGTAAGTACCATTTTTGCTGTACTGCTTAATCCAGATGATAGGAACACTGTTGACACTTTTCAGCATGTTGCAATCATGAAATACAGAAATAAACTGTTTTTCATAAACAAGGTCTAAATCTTGTTTGATGCACTCTATAAGTACCATTTTTGCTGTACTGCTTAATCCAGATGATAGGAACACTGTTGACACTTTTCAGCAAGTTGCAATCATGTAATACAGAAATAAACAGTTTTTCATAAACAAGGTCTAAATCATGTTTGATGCACACTGTAAGTACCATTTTTGCTGTACTGCTTAATCCAGATGATAGGAACACTGTTGACACTTTTCAGCATGTTGCAATCTTGAAATACAGAAATAAACAGTTTTTCATAAACAAGGTCTAAATTATGTTTGATGCACTCTATAAGTACCATTTTTGCTGTACTGCTTAATCCAGATGATAGGAACACTGTTGACACTTTTTAGCAAGTTGCAATCATGTAATACAGAAATATTTTTTTTCATAAACAAGGTCTAAATCATGTTTAACCTGTTTGGTCTAGGGGGGCAGTATTGAGAATTTTGGAAAAAATATGTGCCCATTTTTAACTGCCTCCTACACCAACTCAGAAGCTAGAATATGCATATTATTGTTCAGGTTTGGATAGAAAACACCCTAAAGTTTCTAAAACTGTTTGAATGGTGTCTGTGAGTATAACAGAACTCCTATGGCAGGCAAAAACCTGACAAGGTTTCATGCAGGAAGTGGCCTGTCTGACAAGGAGTCGTGCGTCTTGCATCTGTTTATTGAAGAGTAAGGATCTTAGCTGTAACATGACAATTCCCAGGGCTCCAATAGGCTCTCAGAACCCGGGAAAAACCTGAACGATGACGAGGCAGCCTCTGGCTGAAACAGATTATCGCCTTATCCAAGTGGCCGATCAGAGGACCATTGAATGAGGCGCGTGCGCGATTCGCCCCGTAGAGAAATTTCATTCGGCTGTTTAGCTTATTGCAGATTCGGTCGGAATATTATCGCTTTCACGAGATAAATGGCATAAAAATTGGTTTTAAACAGCGGTTGACATGCTCGAAGTACGGTAATGGAATATTTAGACATTGTTTGTCACGCCATACGCCATGCGCACGACCGTTATTTACCATTCGTATAGTGTCTAGAACGCAGGAACAAAACAGAGGATATTTGGATATAAGGATGGATTATTTGGGACCAAATCTACATTTGTTATTGAAGTAGAAGTCCTGGGAGTGCATTCTGACGAAGAACAGGAAAGGTAAGAACATTTTTGTTATAGTAAATCTGATTTTGGTGAAGGCTAAACTTGCCAGGTGTCTAAATAGCTGGCCCTGTGATGGCTGGGGTATGTACTTAGAATATTGCAAAATGTGCTTTCACCAAAAAGCTATTTTAAAATCGGACATATCGAAAGTGCATAGAGGAGTTCTGTATCTGTAATTCTTATAAGAATTGTTATGCTTTTTGTGACCGTTTATCGTGAGTAATTTAGTAAATTGTTAGTAAATTCCCGGAAGTTTGCGGGGGTATGCTAGTTCTGAACGTCACATGCTAATGTAAAAAGCTGTTTTTTGATATAAATATGAACTTGATTGAACAAAACATGCATGTATTGTATAACATCATGTCCTAGGTGTGTCATCTGATGAAGATCATCAAAGGTTAGTGCTGCATTTAGCTGTCTTCTGGGTTTTTGTGACATATATGCTTGCTTTGAAAATGGCTGTGTGATTATTTTTGGCAGGGTACTCTCCTGACATAATCTAATGTTTTGCTTTCGCTGTAAAGCCTTTTTGAAATCGGACAATGTGGTTAGATTAACGAGAGTCTTGTCTTTTAAAATGGTGTAAAATAGTCATATGTTTGAGAAATTTAAGTTATAGCATTTTTGCGGTATTTGTATTTCGCGCCACGCGATTCCACTGGCTGTTGACCAGGGTGGGAAACACGCGCAAGCGTCTCACCTCGGCCAGGGAGGTTAATGGGGGCCGGCATGAGTGATTATTTGGAGGTTTTGAAAAAACATAGTCTGTCAGTGTCCATATGCTTTTGTCAGCCTGGTGATTGAATGAGAACAAAACACTCAAAAAGGTTTTAAATGCATTCAGAGGGGCATCTAGACCTCCATGCCCACTATGGGAACACCATATTTCGGACCCAAGTTAATGGGGGCGGCATGAGTGATATATGGAGGTCTTGAAAAAAAACAAAGTCTGTCAGTGTCCACATCCTTTTGTCGGCCTGGTGATTGATGGTAACAAACACTCGAAAACGTTTTAAATGCATTTAGTTGGCATACAGACCTCCATGCACACTATGGGAGCACCCTACTACGGACTCAAGTCAAAGGGGGCCGGCATACGTGATTTATGGAGGTCTTGAAAAAAAAACATAGTCTGTCAGTGTCCACATACTTTTGTCGGCCTGGTGATTGAATGGGAACAAAACACTCAAAAAGGTTTTAAATGCATTCAGAGGGCATCTAGACCTCCATGACCAGTATTTGAACACCATACTATGGACCCACTCAAAAACGTTTTAAATGCATTCGGTTGGCATACAGACCTCCATGCCCACTATGGGAGCACCCTTCAACGGACTCAAGTCAATGGGGGCGGCATGAGTGATTTATGGAGGTTTTGAAAACAACAAGTCTGTCAGTTTTCACATACTTCTGTCGGCCTGGTGAATGAATGATAAAAAAAACACTCGAAAAGGTTTTAAATGCATTCAGGGGGCATCTAGACCTCCATGCCCACTATGGGAACACCATATTACGGACCCAAGTTAATGGGGGACGGCATGAGTGATATATGGAGGTCAAAACAAAGTCTGTCAGTTTCCCCATACTTTTGTTGCCTGGTGATTGAATGGTAACAAAACACTCGAAAAGGTTTTAAATGCATTCAGGGGTTATCTTGACCTCCATGCCCACTATGGGAACACCATACTACAGACCCACTAAAAAACATTTTAAATGCATTTTGTGGGCATACAGACCTCAAGCTTGCTATGGGAGCACCCTACTACGGACTCAAGTCAATGGGGGCTGGCATGCGAGATTTATGGAGGTTTGAAAAAACATGTTCTGTCAGTGTCCACATACTTTTGTCGGCCTGGTGATTGATGGTAACAAAACACTCGAAAACGTTTTAAATGCATTCAGTTGGCATACAGACCTCCATGCACACTATGGGAGCACCCTACTACGGACTCAAGTCAAGGGGGCCGGCATGGGTGATTTATGGAGGTTTTGAAAAATATATACTTTTGTCGGACTGGTGATTGAATGGGAACAAAACACTCAAAAATGTTTTACATGCATTCAGGGGTTATCTTGACCTCCATGCCCACTATGGGAACAACATACTACGGACCCACTCAAAAAGGTTTTAAATGCATTCGGTGGGAATACAGACCTTGGTGCCCGATATGGGAGCACCCTACTACGGACTCAAGTCAATGGGGGACGGCATGAGTGATATATGGAGGTCTTCAAAAAAACATTGTCTGTCAGTGTCCATATACTTTTCTCGGCCTGGTGATTGAATGGGAAGCAACATTTTCAAAATGATATTTCATCCATATCGGGGGCATCTAGACCTACATGTCCACTATGGGACCAGCATACTACGGACCCAAGTCAATGGGGGCCGGCATGAGAGATTTTTGGAGGTTTTGAAAAAACATACTTTTCTCGGACTGGTTACTGAATGGGAACAAAACACTCAAAAACGTTTTAAATGCATTCAGGGGTTATCTTCACCTCCGTGCCCACTATGGGAGCACCCTACTACGGACCCAAGTCAATGGGGGCCGGCATGAGTGATATATGGCGGTCTTGAAAAAAACATAGTCTGTCATTGTCCACATACTTTTGTCGGCCTGGTGATTGAATGGGAACAAAACACTCAATAGAGTTTTAAATGCATTCAAGGGGCATCTAGACCTCCATGCCAACTATGGGAACACCATACTATGGACCCAAGTTAATGGGGGCGGCATGAGTGATTTATGGAGGTTTTGAAAAAACATACTTTTCTCGGACTGGTTATTGAATGGGAACAAAACACTCAAAAACGTTTTAAATGCATTCAGGGGTTATCTTCAACTCCATGCCCACTATGGGAGCACCCTACTATGGACCCAAGTCAATGGGGGCCGGCATGAGTGATATATGGCGATCTTGAAAAAAAACATAGTCTGTCATTGTCCACATACTTTTGTCGGCCTGGTGATTGAATGGGAACAAAACACTCAAAAAGGTTTTAAATGCATTCAGAGGGCATCTAGACCTCCATGACCAGTATTTGAACACCATACTATGGACCCACTCAAAAACGTTTTAAATGCATTCGGTTGGCATACAGACCTCCATGCCCACTATGGGAGCACCCTTCAACGGACTCAAGTCAATGGGGGCCGGCATGAGTGATTTATGGAGGTTTTGAAAACAACAAGTCTGTCAGTTTTCACATACTTCTGTCGGCCTGGTGAATGAATGATAAAAAAAACACTCGAAAAAGGTTTTAAATGCATTCAGGGGGCATCTAGACCTCCATGCCCACTATGGGAACACCATATTACGGACCCAAGTTAATGGGGGACGGCATGAGTGATATATGGAGGTCAAAACAAAGTCTGTCAGTTTCCCCATACTTTTGTTGCCTGGTGATTGAATGGTAACAAAACACTCGAAAAGGTTTTAAATGCATTCAGGGGTTATCTTGACCTCCATGCCCACTATGGGAACACCATACTACAGACCCACTAAAAAACATTTTAAATGCATTTTGTGGGCATACAGACCTCCAAGCTTGCTATGGGAGCACCCTACTACGGACTCAAGTCAATGGGGGCTGGCATGCGAGATTTATGGAGGTTTGAAAAAACATGTTCTGTCAGTGTCCACATACTTTTGTCGGCCTGGTGATTGATGGTAACAAAACACTCGAAAACGTTTTAAATGCATTCAGTTGGCATACAGACCTCCATGCACACTATGGGAGCACCCTACTACGGACTCAAGTCAAAGGGGCCGGCATGGGTGATTTATGGAGGTTTTGAAAAATATATACTTTTGTCGGACTGGTGATTGAATGGGAACAAAACACTCAAAAATGTTTTACATGCATTCAGGGGTTATCTTGACCTCCATGCCCACTATGGGAACAACATACTACGGACCCACTCAAAAAGGTTTTAAATGCATTCGGTGGGAATACAGACCTTGGTGCCCGATATGGGAGCACCCTACTACGGACTCAAGTCAATGGGGGACGGCATGAGTGATATATGGAGGTCTTCAAAAAAACATTGTCTGTCAGTGTCCATATACTTTTCTCGGCCTGGTGATTGAATGGGAAGCAACATTTTCAAAATGATATTTCATCCATATCGGGGCATCTAGACCTACATGTCCACTATGGGACCAGCATACTACGGACCCAAGTCAATGGGGGCCGGCATGAGAGATTTTTTGGAGGTTTTGAAAAAACATACTTTTCTCGGACTGGTTACTGAATGGGAACAAAACACTCAAAAACGTTTTAAATGCATTCAGGGGTTATCTTCACCTCCGTGCCCACTATGGGAGCACCCTACTACGGACCCAAGTCAATGGGGGCCGGCATGAGTGATATATGGCGGTCTTGAAAAAAAAACATAGTCTGTCATTGTCCACATACTTTTGTCGGCCTGGTGATTGAATGGGAACAAAACACTCAATAGAGTTTTAAATGCATTCAAGGGGCATCTAGACCTCCATGCCAACTATGGGAACACCATACTATGGACCCAAGTTAATGGGGGCCGGCATGAGTGATTTATGGAGGTTTTGAAAAAACATACTTTTCTCGGACTGGTTATTGAATGGGAACAAAACACTCAAAAACGTTTTAAATGCATTCAGGGGTTATCTTCAACTCCATGCCCACTATGGGAGCACCCTACTATGGACCCAAGTCAATGGGGGCCGGCATGAGTGATATATGGCGATCTTGAAAAAAACATAGTCTGTCATTGTCCACATACTTTTGTCGGCCTGGTGATTGAATGGGAACAAAACACTCAAAAACATTTTAAATGCATTCAGGGGGCATCTAGACCTCCATGACCACTATGGGAACACCATACTACGGACCCAGTTAGTGGGGGCCGGCATGAGTGATATATGGAGGTCTTGAAAAAAAACATAGTCTGTCAGTGTCCACATCCTTTTGTCGGCCTGGTGATTGAATGGGAAGCAACATTTTCAAAATGATATTTCATCCATATAGGGGGCATCTAGACCTACATGCCCACTATGGGACCAGCATACTACGGACCCAAGTCAATGGGTCCGTAGTATAAATTGGGGTCCGCAGCATCAATTTGGGTCCGTAGTTGGTTGGTCCCATAGTGGTCATGCAGGTCTAGATGCCCCCTGAATGCATTTAAAACATATTTGAGTGTTTTGTTCTCATTCAATCACCAGACCAACAAAAGTATGTGGACTGTGAAAGACTTTGTTTTTTTAAATCCTCCATAAATCACTTATTCCGGCCCCCATTTACTTGGGTCCGTAGTAGGGTGCTCCCATAGCCGGCATGGAGGTCTGAATGCCCACCGAATGCATTTAAAACGTTTTTCAGTGGGTCCGTAGTATGGTGGTCCCATAGCGTGCAGTGAGGTCTGTATGCCCCCTGAATGCATTTAAAACCCTTTTGAGTGTTTTGTTCTCTTTCAATCACCAGGCTGACAAAAGTATGTGGACACTGACAGAGTATGTTTTTTTCAAACCTCCATAAATCACTGATATGCGCCCACATTGACTTGAGTCCGTAGTAGGGTAAACCCATAGCGGGCATGGAGCTCTGTATGCCAACCGATTGCATTTAAAACGTTTTTGAGTGGGTCCGTATTATGGTGCTCCCATAGTGGGCACGGAGGTCTAGATGAGTCTCTCATTGTCTCTCTCTCTCTCTCTCATTGTCTCTCTCTCTCTCTCTCATTCTCTGTCTCTCTCTCTCTCTCTCTCATTCTCTGTCTCTCTCTCTCTCTCTCTCTCTCTCTCTCATTCTCTGTCTCTCTCTCTCTCTCTCTCATTCTCTGTCTCTCTCTCTCTCTCTCTCTCTCTCTCTCATTCTCTGTCTCTCTCTCTCTCTCTCTCTCTCTCATTCTCTGTCTCATTCTCTGTCTCATTCTCTGTCTCTCTGTCTCATTGTCTGTCTGATTCTCTCTCTGTCTCATTCTCTGTCTGTCTGTCTGATTCTCTGTCTGTCTCATTCTCTGTCTGTCTGTCTGATTCTCTGTCTGTCTCATTCTCTGTCTGTCTGTCTGATTCTCTGTCTGTCTCATTCTCTGTCTGTCTGATTTCTCTCTCTCTCTCTCTCTCTCTCTCTCTCTCTCTCTCTCTCTCTCTCTGCTGGGAGTGTTTGGTGCATGCTGGGAATGTTTTGAGCAAGGGAGTGTGTGTGTTGTGTATAGTTAGATATTCAAAACTTTCTTTACGTTTTCTCTTTCTTGGTGGCATTCTTTGTTTTCTTCTGTGCATGATTAAGGTTATTATTTTTATTTTTTGTTGTGGTAGAATTAAGTATTTTGTTTTCGTATCGATATTACCCTGATTTTGGCAGGGATGGCAGCCCGAATGGGGATGCCATCCCTGTCACTTCGGCACGGCTTTAGGTGTGTTACTGAAGCTACTGTCACGGTGGAGGAGTTTCTGGTCGCCGTAGGAGAAAAGGTAGGATATGAGAATGTTGCTTGCGCGTCACGGATGAATAAAGCGGTAGTGGTTTTTCTTAAAGAAGAGTGTCTTGTTAATCGTATGGTTGAGCAAGGCGTACTTCTTTAAGGAATGTTTATTCAAGTTACGCCACTTTTTCTCCGTCAACAAGGGTAACGATTTCAAATGTACCGCCGTTTGTTCCAAATGAGCTATTGGAGCGCGAGTTATTGTGCTTTGGGAAGTTTGCAAGTTCAATTAAGGTTGTCCCGTTGGGTTGCAAACACCTGGTGTTGAAACAGGTTTTGTTGTTTCGGCGACAGGTGTTTATGTTTTTGGACTCACCGGAGCAGACTTTGGAGTTAGCGTTTAAAGTCAAGTATGACAATAGATTGTATATGGCTTATGCTAGTACGGGTAGTCAACAGTGTTTTGAGTGTGGGGATGTTGGTCATAAGTGACATGCTTGCCCAAAAAGGGAGAAGGCAGAGGGAGGGGCGCAGGTGGTCCTCGTAACGCCTGGGCCCACTGATGCAGGGAGAGGTGGGCCGACAGTGGTTGATCAGCCACAAGCACCTGCTAGCCACAAGCACCTGCTAGTGGGGCTAGTCTCCCAGGTAGTGGAGGAGATGCCCACTACGAGTAATAGGGTTCAGGTGGGGCTAGCCTCCCAGGTAGTGGAGGAGATGTCCACTACTAGTTATGGGGTTCAGGTGGGGCTAGTCTCCCAGGTAGTGGAGATGCCTGGTACGAGTGATGGGCTGCAAGTGGGGGAGTGATGAAAGGGATGTGGTAGAAGCGAGTCAGGGGTCTGTGGCCTCAGTTGAGGAGGAGCAGGATATGGATATATCTTTTGATATGATAGCAGCTGGTGAGGACTCAATTTATGATCTAGAGGAGGTAAATAGGTTTCTGGATCAGACCTTTGGGAAATCTGTCAAATTGGCAGAATATTTTGATGTTGATAAGTTTGTGAGGTCAGCTGTGATGTTACAGAAGATGGTGGGGTTAGACCAGTTAAGTGAGAAGAAGCGGTTTCGCTTGAGGAAATTTGTTACTGCTGTCACAGCAGCAAAAGGTGTTGGGAAACGTGGTCAGGGTAAGAGAAAATTTAAACAATGATGTTGATCATGCTTCATAGGGTGTCTTCTTTTTTCTCTTTGATTTCTCTGTGGTTTCTTCTCATTTTCCTTTCTCTTTTCTATATGGAGGTACTAAGGGTAGGTTGTCTCAATATTAATCGTGGAAGGGACAGGAATAAGAGGGCTTGGGTATTAGAAGTAATAAAACAGAAATGGCTTAATAAGAGGAAAATATGCTTATCTAAGCCCAAACAGCCCACTCTCCTCATCAATGTATAGGCTGTGTCGACCCAGCTAGAACCGTCTCTGTACAACAGTCTCTGTGCTGCTTGAAGCCGGAAAGCCATGATCCTAGAGGAAATATCCACCAAGCCTTGCCCACCCTCGTGTAGTGGCAGGTACAGGGCTGCAGCTTTTATCCAGTGTTGTCCAGACCAGAAGAAATTGACAAGGGTCCTCTGAAGCTCTTGTATCAGACCCTTTGGTGGCTGTAAAATCATTAGTCTGTGCCACAGGGTAGAGGCAGCAAGATTATTAGCTACCAATACCCTTCCCCTATAAGACAGCTGGGGCAGCACCCATTTCCATCTTGACAGTCTGACACACACTTTCTCCACTACACCCTCCCAGTTCTTTTTCTGAAAGACATCAGAGCCTAGAAAAAAACCAAAGTCTTCATCCCATCTCTGCCCCACTGAAGCCCCCTGGTAACCGTGGAGCAGACCCCATCTGAAGCTGACCTGCCCACAGCGCTTCATTCTTTTCCCAATTGACTCTAGCTGAGGAGGCACTCTCATACACCTTTAAAGCGTTTGAGAGAACCTTAACATCCTCACTCCCTGTAATAAAAACTGTCACGTCATCTGCATACGCAGACAGTGCTATCGTGGGACCCTTCACTACACCTGGCACAGAGAAACCAGTAAGCTTCGCTCTTAAAAAAAAAGCATTGGTTCAATCGCCAGACTGTAGAACTGCCCTGAAATTGGGCATGCCTGCCTGATGCCCCTTTGGACGGGGATGGGGCAGCTCAAACCACCCCCCACCTTCACCATACACGAGGCCCCAGCATACAGTAAATTCATCCACGACAAAAAACATCCCCAAACCCAAAGGCTTTCATTGTTTTAAACAAGTACTGATGGTCCACACGATCAAAAGCCTTCTCCTGATCCAAAGAAAGTAAACCCACATTTACATCAGCCAGTTTACAAATGTCTAAAACATCTCTTATCAGAAACAAGTTGTCAACAATAGAGCGGTCAGGTACACAGTAAGACTGGTCCTTGTGGACCAACAATCCCAGATACTCTTTCAACCTGTTTGAGAGACATTTAGAAACAATTTTATATTCTGCGCAAATTTTATGAGAGCCAAATCCCCCCTTTTTGGCAATAATGAAAGCACCGCACGTTGACAGGATACAGGAAGAGAACCCTCAATGAAAAGATTCACACATCACTTCATAAAAATCCTCTCCAATAGACCCCCAAAAGTGTTTATCCTGTTAGGGCTAGGGGCAGTATTGACACAGCTGGATAAAAAACATACCCGATTTAATCTGGTTACCACTCCTACCCAGTAACTAGAATATGCATATACTTATTACATATGGATAGAAAACACCCTAAAGTTTCTAAAACTGTTTGAATGGTGTCTGTGAGTATAACAGAACTCAAATGGCAGGTCAAAACCTGAGAGATTCCTTTACAGGAAGTGGCCTGTCTGACCATTTCTTGAACTTCTTTTCCATCTCTATCTTTTACTAAGGATCTCTGCTCTAACGTGACACTTCCCACGTCTTCCATAGGCTCTCAGAGCCCGGGAAAAAAACAGAATGTCGTCATTCCAGCCCCAGGCTGAAACACATTATCGCCTTTCTCAAGTGGCCGATCAAGGGACTCTGGGCTTATGCGCGTGACCCGACCGCCCCGCCTTTGTGATTTTTTCCTCTGTTTGCGAAAAGGAGATTCCCTGTCGGAATATTATCGCTTTTCACGAGAAAAATGGCGTAAAAATTGATTTTAAACAGCGGTTGACATGCTTAGGTACGGTAATGGAATATTTAGAATTTTATTGTCACGAATTGCGCCATGCGCGCGACACTTCTTTACCATTTCGGATAGTGTCTGGAACGCATCGAACAAAACGCCGCTATTCGGATATAACGATGGATTATTTTGGACCAAACCAACATTTGTTATTGAAGTAGCAGTCCTGGGTGTGCATTCTGACGAAGACAACAAAAGGTAATGAAACTTTTATAATAGTAAATATGATTATGGTGAGTGCTAAACTTGCCGGGTGTCTAAATAGCGAGCCCGTGATGCCTGGGCTATGTACTTAGAATATTGCAAAATGTGCTTTCACCAAAAAGCTATTTTAAAATCGGACATATCGAGTGCATAGAGGAGGTCTGTATCTATAATTCTTAAAATAATTGTTATGCTTTTTGTGAACGTTTATCGTGAGTAATTTAGTAAAATGTTAGCGAATTCCCCGGAAGTGACAAATATAATTTGATTTCAAAATAAAGCAATTGCTTTTAGGGATAACCTTATCATTAATAAATCACCTACCTAATCACCTACCTAATCACTATGCTAGTTCTGAACGTCACATGCTAATGTAAAAAGCTGGTTTTTGATATAAATATGAACTTGATTGAACAAAACATGCATGTATTGTATAACATAATGTCCTAGGGTTGTCATCTGATGAAGATCATCAAAGGTGAGTGCTGCATTTAGCTGTCTTCTGGGTTTTGGTGACATTATATGCTGGCTTGAAAAATGGGTGTCTGATTATTTCTGGCTTGGTACTCTGCTGACATAATCTAATGTTTTGCTTTCGTTGTAAAGCCTTTTTGAAATCGGACAGTGTGGTTAGATTAACGGAGTCTTGTCTTTAAATAGCTGTAAAATAGTCATATGTTTGAGAAATTGAAGTAATAGTATTTCAAACGATTCAAAAATCTGCCACTGAATTCAGGTGGCTGTTACGTAGGTGGGACGAATTCGTCCCGCCTTGCTTCATAGAGGTTAATCCAGATAGGAACACTGTTGACACTTTTCAGCAAGTTGCAATCATGTAATACAGAAATAAACAGTTTTTCATAAACAAGGTCTAAATCATGTTTGATGCACTCTATAAGTACCATTTTTGCTGTACTGCTTAATCCAGATGATAGGAACACTGTTGACACTTTTCAGCAAGTTGCAAATCATGAAATACAGAAATAAACTGTTTTTCATAAACAAGGTCTAAATCTTGTTTGATGCACTCTATAAGTACCATTTTTGCTGTACTGCTTAATCCAGATGATAGGAACACTGTTGACACTTTTCAGCAAGTTGCAATCATGTAATACAGAAATAAACAGTTTTTCATAAACAAGGTCTAAATCATGTTTGATGCACTCTGTAAGTACCATTTTTGCTGTACTGCTTAATCCAGATGATAGGAACACTGTTGACACTTTTCAGCATGTTGCAATCATGAAATACAGAAATAAACAGTTTTTCATAAACAAGGTCTAAATCATGTTTGATGCATTCTGTAAGTACCATTTTTGCTGTACTGCTTAATCCAGATGATAGGAACACTGTTGACACTTTTCAGCATGTTGCAATCGTGTAATACAGAAATAAACAGTTTTTCATAAACAAGGTCTAAATCATGTTTGATGCACTCTGTAAGTACCATTTTGCTGTACTGCTTAATCCAGATGATAGGAACACTGTTGACACTTTTCAGCATGTTGCAATCATGAAATAGAGAAATAAACAGTTTTTCATAAACAAGGTCTAAATCATGTTTGATGCACTCTGTAAGTACCAGTTTTGCTGTACTGCTTAATCCAGATGATAGGAACACTGTTGACACTTTTCAGCAAGTTGCAATCATGTAATACAGAAATAAACAGTTTTTCATAAACAAGGTCTAAATCATGTTTGATGCACTCTATAAGTACCATTTTTGCGGTACTGCTTAATCCAGATGATAGGAACACTGTTGACACTTTTCAGCAAGTTGCAATCATGTAATACAGAAATAAACATTTTTCATAAACAAGGTCTAAATCATGTTTGAGTCACTCTGTAAGTACCATTTTTGCTGTACTGGTTAATCCAGATGATAGGAACACTGTTGACACTTTCCAGCAAGTTGCAATCATGTAATACAGAAATAAACAGTTTTTCATAAACAAGGTCTAAATCATGTTTGATGCACTCTGTAACTACCATTTTTGCTGTACTGCTTAATCCAGATGATAGGAACACTGTTGACACTTTTCAGCAAGTTGCAATCATGTAATACAGAAATAAACAGTTTTTCATAAACAAGTTCTAAATCATGTTTGAGTCACTCTTTAAGTACCATTTTTGCTGTACTGCTTAATCCAGATGATAGGAACACTGTTGACACTTTTCAGCAAGTTGCAATCATGTAATACAGAAATAAACAGTTTTTCATAAACAAGGTCTAAATCATGTTTGATGCACTCTGTAACTACCATTTTTGCTGTACTGCTTAATCCAGATGATAGGAACACTGTTGACACTTTTCAGCATGTTGCAATCTTGAAATACAGAAATAAACATTTTTTCATAAACAAGGTCTAAATCATGTTTGATGCACTCTGTAAGTACCATTTTGCTGTACTGCTTAATCCAGATGATAGGAACACTGTTGACACTTTTCAGCATGTTGCAATCATGAAATACAGAAATAAACTGTTTTTCATAAACAAGGTCTAAATCTTGTTTGATGCAGTCTATAAGTACCATTTTTGCTGTACTGCTTAATCCAGAAGATGATAGGAACACTGTTGACACTTTTCAGCATGTTGCAATCATGTAATACAGAAATAAACAGTTTTTCATAAACAAGGTCTAAATCGTGTTTGAGTCACTCTGTAAGTACCATTTTTGCTGTACTGCTTAATCCAGATGAAAGGAACACTGTTGACACTTTTCACCATGTTGCAATCATGAAACACGGAAATAAATAGTGTTTCATAAACAAGTTCTAAATCATGTTTGATGCACTCTGTAAGTACCATTTTGCTGTTCTGCTTAATCCAGATGAAAGGAACACTGTTGACACTTTTCAGCAAGTTGCAATCATGAAATACAGAAATAAACAGTTTTTCATAAACAAAGTCTAAATCATGTTTGAGTCACTCTGTAAGTACCATTTTTGCTGTACTGCTTACTCCAGATGATAGGAACACTGTTGACACTTTTCAGCATGTTGCAATCATGAAATACAGAAATAAACAGTTTTTCATAAACAAGGTCTAAATCATGTTTGATGCACTTTATAAGTAATTTTTGCTGTACTGCTTAATCCAGATGATAGGAACACTGTTGACACTTTTCAGCAAGTTGTAATCATGTAATACAGAAATAAACAGTTTTTCATAAACAAGGTCTAAATCATGTTTGATGCACCTGTAAGTACCATTTTTTGCTGTACTGCTTAATCCAGATGATAGGAACACTGTTGACCCTTTTCAGCATGTTGCAATCATGAAATACAGAAATAAACAGTTTTTCATAAACAAGGTCTAAATCATGTTTGATGCACTCATAAGTACCATTTTTGCTGTACTGCCTAATCCAGATGATAGGAACACTGTTGACACTTTTTCAGCAAGGTGCAATCATGTAATACAGAAATAAACAGTTTTTCATAAACAAGTTCCTAAATCATATTTGAGTCACTCTGTAAGTACCATTTTTGCTGTACTGCTTAATCCAGCTGATAGGAACACTGTTGACACTTCGGCAAGTTGCAATCATGTAATACAGAATAAACAGTTTTCTCATAAACAAGGTCTAAATCATGTTTGATGCCACTCTGTAAGTACCATTTTTGCTGTACTGCTTAATCCAGATGATAGGAACATTGTTGACACTTTTTCAGCATGCTGCAATCATGAAATACAGAAATAAACAGTTTTTCATAAACAAGGTCTAAAATCATGTTTGATGCACTCTGTAAACCATTTTTTGCTGTACTGCTTAATCCAGATGATAGGAACATTGTTGACATTTTCAGCATGCTGCAATCATGAAATACAGAAACAAACAGTTTTTCATAAACAAGGTCTAAATCATATTTGAGTCACTCTGTAAGTACCATTTTTGCTGTACTGCTTAATCCAGATGATAGGACCACTGTTGACACATTTTCA
>NW_025550638.1:0-5358 GCF_905237065.1 Salmo salar
GAAAGCTGCCCTGATAACTTCAATGAGGCCAAATTCATCACTTTTAGCATGCTCATATTCTGTGCAGTCTGGATCACCTTTATCCCAGCTTATGTCAGCTCTCCTGGGAAGTTTACTTTAGCTGTGAAGATATTTGCCATTCTAGCTTCTAGTTATGGAATGCTATTTGTATATTTCTCCCCAAATGCTACATAATTGTGTATAAACCATAGGAAAAAACATCTCATATCTTTTTACGTCCTGATCTGTGCAATATTTAAAAAATTGTGGCTGATAATTGGTTCCTCTGCTAATTTCTCAAAAGATCTCTTCACAAAGGTGAATATTTGTTTTTCTCACTCAGTAGAGATAATAAAATTGTGAAATCACATCTGCAAATTCTATTAAAAGGTAAAAATCACAACCACAAAACAATGAACTCATCAGGGCTGTCTATTTCTTGCAACACTTCATTTAAGGGGGGGTCCTTATTACAGACTGCAAATGTGTAATTACACTGTAACAAGTATTGTAGTTTATTGTAACAACTCGAGATAGTTACACTGTAATAACAACATGCAACTGGTTGTAATTGCAGTCTGTAATTACAGAGGGGTAACATCAAATGCTTGTTTCCATGCAATGTTACAAACGGGCAAGTTTCCACTAAATTCACCAATTTATTGTTTAGTTCCTTCTCAGTTCTTCTTCTCGTCCAATTCAGTCATTGTCTCAATCTTCTGATGTCATGTGAACAGATGCGCTGGGTGTCCGAGATTAAACATGTTGCAGATCAATAGTCTTCTTAATTACCTACCTCGTGAATTCACACTCTTCAAAATCTTCACTCATTGCTGTTGCTCAGCACTTGCCCCCAAAAATTGTACCATCTGGGTTTTAACATGGTTGAGTTTACAAACCTGATCAGATATAGGTCAAAGTCACTAACTGGGGTCTACCATACGGGTGTCATCGCAGATTATAATATATATATATATGTTATGTATAATTATTGTCTTTCGTATTTTATGACAATCTGAACCTCCTAACCCCACAAACACACCACAGAGTACATTTCCCAGGACATAGACATATCTGATATTGGCAGAAAGCTTAAATTCTTGTTAATCTAACTGCACTGTGCAATTTACAGTAGCTATTACAGTGAAATAATACCATGCTATTGTTGGAGGAGAGTTATGAACTCAATAACATAAATATGTAGCCTACAGAATGGTGAGTAGCCTACGTCCGTGATTCCCAAACTGTGGGCCAGGACAAACTTGTGGTTACAGGATGATCATTATATATATTTTAAGAATGGAAAACACTTTCAGTGTAAAACTTAAATGACTAAAACCAAATAGAAAGCATGTAAAATAGATAATGAACCTATATATTTGTTCAACAATAGCCTATAATCTTAGAAAATTTACAATCAACAAAATACAAGCTAGATATTTAGGCCACCGTTGAAGTTGCTATAATGTTTGAGCATACGAACACAGCATTAGACATGGCAAAAATGTATAGAATTGCAGAAAATATGGCTTTAAAACTGTAACATTTTATTTCAGCTCCATGGCAAAATGTGTAGAATTGCAGGATATTAGTTAATGTTATATCTGCTGCCAAGATTACATTTTTGTACTTATTCTTTGGTCTGTGTACAGTATGTTTTTTCACTGCTCAACCCATATGGTGTGTCCCGACTCAAGACAACTCAATTGGTGGGTCATGAAGCAAAAAAGTTTGGGAACCCCTGGGCTTGATCAGTTTCCCAACTCCAGTCCAGGAGTACCCCCCCAACTGTACACATGTTTGTTGTAGCCCCGGACACACATACCTGATTGAAGATTAGTTAACAAGTTGAATCAGGTGTGTTTGTGTGTACTGTCGGGGGTACTTGAGGACAGGAGGTGGGAAACATTGGCCTAGATACCTAATTTAGAAAAGCAGGGTTGTCTTTTCTATCCTTTTTCAATGTCTTAGTCTGTTTCTTTCTTGTAAGCATTTTCCCATCTTGGAGTCTGAGATCTTATGTGGTAGAGAAGAACAATGTATTATAATTTAGCATAGACATTCTTCCTTATCCCTAGATTTGGGGAATTTCTCCACTCTTCTCTGCAGATCCTCCCAAGCTCTGTCAGGTTGGATGGGGAGCGTCGCTGCACAGCTATTTTCAGGTCTCTCCAGAGATGTTCGATCGGGTTCGAATCCGGGCTCAAGCTGGGCCACTCAAGGAAATTCAGAGACTTGTCCCGAAGCTACTCCTGCCTTGTCTTGGCGTGTGCTTAGGGTCATTGTCCTGTTGGAAT
Source organism: Salmo salar (assembly GCF_905237065.1). Taxonomy (NCBI): domain Eukaryota; kingdom Metazoa; phylum Chordata; class Actinopteri; order Salmoniformes; family Salmonidae; genus Salmo; species Salmo salar. The sequence goes on from NW_025550638.1 coordinate 2,298, forward strand.
GTGAACCTTCACCCCAGATGGAGATCCTGAGCGCTCTGGAGCATGTTTTCAACAAGTAATGACATACTTCAAGAGTAATGGGACATACTTCAATCTCTCTACTCCTGAGAGAATAGGAGAAATGAAGGCTTGAAAACAAGAGTGCTATACAGGATTACCTGTCCTCCACATAGACCTCTTCACACTCAGATACTTCTGCCAGAGATATTTAGAGAAGTGGTGTTGAAGTCACTACACAATGACTCAGGTCATCTGGGATCTGACAAGATTTATGGATTAGTAAGAGACTGTTTCTACTGAAACGTATGAAACATACAGTGGTTCCTCCTTTAAAAGCTGTGAGTTTACAGCGGGACTTGGAGGTACCCAGCGTCCCTGGCTTCATTGCTCCAGACCACCACAAGGGTGAGTTAGAGCACTCATTATGCATTTGGGTGCAAGGTTTTTATATGACTAATCATATCGAGTGGTTCCAATGACGAATTTGATGCGCACCATCTGTCGCTGGTGACTTTCTTCAGCAAAGATGGCTGACAAATCATAACGGTGGAAGCAAATGTAAGTAATTATAACATCATAATGAGTCAAACAAAAATGAACATTTGAGAGGAATATGTTAGTTTATGTAGAGACAAACGGTTGTGCATATTTTTTCGCTATTTGGAATGTTAGCTGACTAGCTAACATTAGCCAGCTAGCTAGCTAGTGTTATAACATGAGTATGAAATTGTAATTCGTGTTGTGTAATGTTTTAGGGACTGTATTTTTACGGCCGGATAAAAAAAGTACCCGATTTAATCAGGTTACTACTCCTGCCCAGAAACTAGAATATGCATATAATTAGTAGATTTGGATAGAAAACACTCTAAAGTTTCTAAAACTTTTGAATGGTGTCTGTGAGTATAACAGAACTCATATGGCAGGCAAAAACCTGAGAAGATTCCATACAGGAAGTGCCCTGTTTGACAATTTGTTCTCCTTCTAGGGCATCTCTATCAAAAATATAGCATCTCTGCTGTAACGTGACATTTTCTAAGGCTTAGTTGGCTCTCAGAAGGCGCCAGAAAGTGGAATGAGAGCTCTCCAGTCTCTGGGCGAAACACAGCAGGAGTTTTTGAGAGTCGTCTCGTGGTCTTTCAGTGTTTGAACGAATACAACGTCGCCCGGTTGGAATATTATCGCTATTTTACGAGAAAAATAGCATTAAAAATGATTTTAACCTGTTAGGGCTAGGGGCAGTGATTGACACGGCTGGATAAAAAACGTACCTGATTTAATCTGGTTTACTCCTGCCCAGTAACTAGAATATGCATATAATTATTGGCTTTGGATAGAAAACACTCCAAAGTTTCTAAAACTGTTTGAATGGTGTCTGTGAGTATAACAGAACTCAAATGGCAGGTCAAAACCTGAGAAGATTCTGTACAGGAAGTACCCTGTCTGACCATTTCTTGGCCTTCTTTGTCATCTCTATCCAAAACAAAGGATCTCTGCTGTTACGTGACACTTCCTACGGCTCCAATGAGCTCTCAGAAGGCGGCAAAAAGCTGAATCGTGGCTTTGCAGGCTCTGGCAGAAAATAAGTAGCGCGTTTGGGTAGTGGCTGGTTACAGTACTGTGAGACTCAGGCTCGTGCCCGCGTCGACCGAATGCTTTGTTTTCTTTCCTCTGTTTACCTAAACGCAGATTCCCGGTCGGAATATTATCGCTTTTTTTACGAGAAAAATGGCATAAAAATGGATTTTAACCTGTTAGGGCTAGGGGGCAGCATTGACACGGCTGGATAAAAAACATACCCGATTTAATCTGGTTACCACTCCTACTCAGTAACTAGAATATGCATATCTTATTACATATGGATAGAAAACACCCCAAATTTTCTAAAAACTGTTTGAATGGTGTCTGTGAGTATAACAGAACTCAAATGGCAGGTCAAAACCTGAGAGATTCCTTTACAGGAAGTGGCCTGTCTGACCATTTCCGGAACTTCTTTGCCATCTCTATCATTTACTAAGGATCTCTGCTCTAACGTGACACTTCCACGTCGTCCATAGGCTCTCATAGCCCGGGAAAAAGAGAATGTCGTCATTCCAGCCCCCAGGCTGAAACACATTATCGCCTTTCTCAAGTCGGCCATCAAGAGACACTAGCTTATGCGCGTGACCTGACCGCCCCGCCTTTGGGATTTTTTTCTCTGTTTGTCGAAAAGGGAGATTCCCTGTCGGAATTTTACCGCTTTTCTAGAGAAAAATGACGTAAAATTGATTTTAAACAGCGGTTGACATGCTTGACGTACGGCAATTGAATACTTTGAATTTTATTGTCAGAATTGCGCTGTGCGCGAACTACTTACTATTTCGGATAGTGTCTGGAGCATACGAACAAAACGCCGCTATTCGGATATAACGATGGATTATTTTGGACCAAACCAACATTTGTTATTGAAGTAGACGTCCTCGGTGTGCATTCTGACGAAGACAACAAAAGGTAATGACATTTTTATAATAGTAAATATGATTATGGTGAGTGCTAAACTTGTGGGTGTCTAAATAAGCTGAGCCCGTGATGCCGGGCTATATACTTTGAGAATATTGCAAAATGTGCTTTCACCAAAAAGCTATTTTAAAATCGGACATATCGAGTGCATAGAGGAGGTCTGTATCTATAATTTTAAAATAATTGTTATGCTTTTTGTGAACGTTTATCGTGAGTAATTTAGTAAAATGTTAGCGAATTCCCGTAAAGTTTGCGGGGGTATGCTAGTTCTGAACGTCACATGCTAATGTAAAAGCTGGTTTTTGATATAAATATGAACTTGATTGAACAAAACATGCATGTATTGTATAACATAAATGTCCTAGGTTGTCATCTGATGAAGATCATCAAAGGTGAGTGCTGCATTTAGCTGTCTTCTGGTTTTGGTGACATTGATATGCTGGCTTGAAAAATGGGTGTCTGATTATTTCTGGCTTGGTACTCTGCTGACATAATCTAATGTTTTGCTTTAGTTGTAAAGCCTTTTGAAATCGGACAGTGTGGTTAGATTACGAGAGTCTTATCT
>NW_025550639.1:12500-55816 GCF_905237065.1 Salmo salar
TCCTCTACACTCAAACCACTAGGCTACCTGCCACCTCTACACTCTAACCACTAGGCTACCTGCCTCCTCTACACTCTAACCACTAGGCTACCTGCCTCCTCTACACTCTAACCACTAGACTACCTGCCTCCTCTACACTCTAACCACTAGGCTACCTGCCACCCCTCCACTCAAACCACTAGGTTACCTGCCTCCCCTACACTCTAACCACCAGGCTACCTGCCTCCCCTACACTCTAACCACCAGGCTACCTGCCTCCCCCTACACTCTAACCACCAGGTTACCTGCCTCCCCTACACTCTAACCACTAGGCTACCTGCCGTACCTCCACTCTAACCACTAGGCTACCTGCCTCCTCTACACTCTAACCACTAGGCTACCTGCCACCCCTACACTCTAACCACTAGGCTACCTGCCTCCTCTACACTCTAACCACTAGGCTACCTGCCTCCTCTACACTCTAACCACTAGGCTACCTGCCTCCTCTACACTCTAACCACTAGGCTGCCTGCCTCCTCTACACTCTAACCACTAGGCTACCTGCCTCCTCTACACTCTAACCACTAGGCTACCTGCCTCCTCTCCACTCTAACCACTAGGCTACCTGCCTCCTCTCCACTCTAACCACTAGGCTACCTACCTCCTCTACACTCTAACCACTAGACTACCTGCCTCCTCTACACTCTAACCACTAGGCTACCTGCCTCCTCTACACTCTAACCACTAGGCTACCTGCCACCTCTACACTCTAACCACTATGCTACCTGCCACCTCTACACTCTAACCACTAGGCTACCTGCCTCCTCTACACTCTAACCACTAGGCTACCTGCCTCCTCTACACTCTAACCACTAGGCTACCTGCCTCCTCTACACTCTAACCACTAGTCTACCTGCCTCCTCTCCACTCTAACCACTAGGCTACCTGCCTCCTCTACACTCTAACCACTAGGCTACCTGCCTCCTCTACACTCTAACCACTAGGCTACCTGCCTCCTCTACACTCTAACCACTAGACTACCTGCCTCCTCTACACTCTAACCACTAGACTACCTGCCTCCTCTACACTCTAACCACTAGGCTACCTGCCTCCTCTACACTCTAACCACTAGGCTACCTGCCACCTCTACACTCTAACCACTAGGCTACCTGCCACCTCTACACTCTAACCACTAGGCTACCTGCCACCCCTCCACTCTAACCACTAGGCTACCTGCCTCCCCTACACTCTAACCACTAGGCTACCTGCCACCTCTACACTCTAACCACTAGGCTACCTGCCACCTCTACACTCTAACCACTAGGCTACCTGTCACCTCTACACTCTAACCACTAGGCTACCTGCCGCCTCTACACTCTAACCACTAGTCTACCTGCCACCCCTACACTCTAACCACTAGTCTACCTGCCTCCTCTACACTCTAACCACTAGGCTACCTGCCTCCTCTACACTCTAACCACTAGGCTACCTGCCACCTCTACACTCTAACCACTAGGCTACCTGCCTCCTCTACACTCTAACCACTAGGCTACCTGCCTCCTCTACACTCTAACCACTAGGCTACCTACCTCCTCTACACTCTAACCACTAGGCTACCTGCCTCCTCTACACTCTAACCACTAGGCTACCTGCCTCCTCTACACTCTAACCACTAGGCTACCTGCCACCTCTACACTCTAACCACTAGGCTACCTGCCTCCTCTACACTCTAACCACTAGGCTACCTGCCTCCTCTACACTCTAACCACTAGGCTACCTGCCGCCTCTACACTCTAACCACTAGGCTACCTGCCTCCTCTACACTCTAACCACTAGGATACCTGCCTCCTCTACACTCTAACCACTAGACTACCTGCCTCCTCTACACTCTAACCACTAGACTACCTGCCTCCTCTACACTCTAACCACTAGGCTACCTGCCACCTCTACACTCTAACCACTAGGCTACCTGCCTCCTCTACACTCTAACCACTACGCTACCTGCCTCCTCTACACTCTAACCACTAGGCTACCTGCCACCTCTACACTCTAACCACTAGGCTACCTGCCTCCTCTACACTCTAACCACTAGGCTACCTGCCTCCTCTACACTCTAACCACTAGGCTACCTGCCTCCTCTACACTCTAACCACTAGGATACCTGCAACCTCTACTCTCTAACCACTAGGCTACCTGCAGCCCCTATGCATGTCAAAATACCGCTATAACATTTCTCCCGCTTCTCTGCGCTGTGTCGTACAGAGTCAGTGTGCGGTGGCACCAGTTAGTCGAGGTAATATCTACACTAACATTCAACAGTTTATGGTCACTTAAAAATGTCCTTGTTTTTGAAAGAAAAGCAAAAAAAAATGGTCCATTAAAATAACATCAAATTGATCAGAAAGTGTAGACATTGTTAATGTTGTAAATGACTATTGTAGCTGGAAACGGCTGATTTTTTAATGGAATATCTACATAGGCGTACAGAGGCCCATTATCAGCAACCATCACTCCTGTGTTCCAATGGCACGTTTTGTTAGCTAATCCAAGATTATCATTTTAAAAGGCTAATTGATCATTAGAAAACCCTTTTGCAATTATGTTAGCACAGCTGAAAACTGTTGTTCTGATTCAAGAAGCAATAAAACTGGCCTTCTTTAGACTAGTTGAGTATCTGGAGCATCAGCATTTGTGGGTTTGATTTACAGGCTCAAAATGTCCAGAAACAAAGAACTTAATTCTGAAACTCGTCAGTCTATTCTTGTTCTGAGAAATGAAGGCTATTCCATGTGAGAAATTGCCAAGAAACACACATTCTTCTCTTCTGAAACTCTTCCCTGGTCCGTAAAATACAAGAGACGTGTTTTCTGTCAATATACCAGATAAAATAATGGTTAATAAACAACTCTAAGTGGGTCCCATAAAATATTTTGGGGTATTTTCCAGAATTCAGTTTTTTTTTTCTTCCTGTTTTAATTTTTTATTTTTTTCAGTATTTTATTCAAAATATTATAATTGTACATAAAGAAACAGCAGCTGTTATTGGATGTTCTGAGTTGTTGTCAATGCTTAAATCACACCAGAAGACCAATTGTGATGTCTCAGGAAAAAAAACGGAGTGATCCTTAGATTTTTATTTTATTTAATGTGATTCCCCTTTAATTGTGTATTAAGCAATGGCGGAATGCGTCGGTCTAGTGATGTTTCTGCTCTTAGACCTACTGCTGCAGATCATGTCACGGGAAAACAATGGCCACCCAATTGATACAAATAATCATGATATCTTTCTGTCAGGTAAGCCTACTTTGTCAGTTAACGTTTAATTGAGAAGGTTGTTGGGAAAGTCTTTCTGTCTACCTTCAAAAGAGTTATCTTTAGCATTGTTTACTAGCTACATGATAGACTAATATTGTGCACCAAACAGAGAGACGGGGCCAACACTGCTGGAAATGAATTGGTAGATATTGTTAGGTTTGGCTTTTTAAGCTAATAGTGGCTAACCAGGAGGGTGGGATCATGTTGATGTGGCTTTGATTAGATAGTAGCCCGGAGATTTATGTTTATGACGGTTTGAGATTGAACATTTTACTTTCAGCATTGCTTGGCGAGCTACTGGTAGCTGGCGATCTGCCCGTTGAAGACCCCTGATCTATTAGCTTAGCTGGCGATCTGCCCGTTGAAGACCCCTGATCTAGCTGGTTAGCTTAGCTGGCGATCTGCCCGTTGAAGCCCCTGATGTAGCTGGTTAGCTTAGCTGGCGATCTGCCCGTTGAAGACCCCCTGATCTAGCCAGTTAGCTTAGCTGGCGATCTGCCCGTTGAAGACCCCTGATCTATTAGCTTAGCTGGCGATCTGCCCGTTGAAGACCCCCTGATCTATTAGCTTAGCTGGCGATCTGCCCGTTGAAGCCCCCCTGATGTAGCCGGTTAGCTTAGCTGGCGATCTGCCCGTTGAAGACCCATGATGTAGCCGGTTAGCTTAGCTGGCGATCTGCCCGTTGAAGACCCCTGATCTATTAGCTTAGCTGGCGATCTGCCCGTTGAAGACCCCTGATCTATTAGCTTAGCTGGCGATCTGCCCGTTGAAGACCCCTGATGTAGCCGGTTAGCTTAGCTGGCGATCTGCCCGTTGAAGATCCCTGATGTAGCCGGTTAGCTTAGCTGGCGATCTGCCCGTTGAAGACCCCTGATGTAGCCGGTTAGCTTAGCTGGCGATCTGCCCGTTGAAGACCCCTGATTTAGCCTGTTAGCTTCTTGCTGAATCAAACTCCTCATGGTTCCCTCCTGGATCAAGAGCCTTACTATCTAATATTTCTTTTTTTTGTTGCGTGCCGCATTTTTTAGTTACTTTTAGAACTTTATGAGCTGGAATGTCTGTCCTGCGAATAGCTTATGTCAAGAGACGGCATTAAAATCTCTCTTCTGACACCAGTGTAGAGAACAGCAGGGCAGGGAAACGAAACCGAGTCACTGGTGTGAAAGATCACGTGTAGCTCAGTTGGTAGAGCATGGTTCTTGCAACACCAGGGTTGTGGGTTCGATTCCCACTGGGGACCAGTATGAAAATGTATGTACTCGCTACTATAAGTCGCTTTGGGTAAAAGTGACTGCTAAATGGCATATTCTTCTAATCTGAACAGAAATATGAATGCTAAGCTGAAATAAAAGATCCCAGAAATGTTCCATACTCACAAAAAGCTTATTTCCCCAAAAAAGTGTGACCACATTTGTTTACATCCCCTGTTAGTGAGCATTTCTCCTTTGCCAAGATAATCCATCCACCTGACAGGTGTGGCATATCAATAATCTGATTAAACAGTATGATCATTACACAGGTGCACCTTGTACTGGGGACAATAAAAGGCCACTCTAAAAAGTGATGTTTTATCACACAACACAATGCCACAGATGTCTCAAGTTTTGAGGGGAGCGTTCAATTGGCATGCTGATTGCAGGATTGTCCACCAGAGCTGTTGCCAGAGAATTGAATGTTTTAGAGAATTTGGCAGTACGTCCAACCGGCCTCACAACCGCAGACCACGTGTAACCACGCCAACCCAGGACCTCCACATCCGGCTACTTCACCTGCGGGATCGTCTGAGACCAGCCACCGGACAGCTGATTAAACTGCACAACCAAAGATATCTGCACAAACAGAAACCACAGCTGATTAAACTGTGGGTTTGCACAACCAAATAATTTACATTTACGTCATTTAGCAGACGCTCTTATCCAGAGCGACTTACAGATTTCTACACAAACTGTTAGAAACCGTCTCAGGGAAGCTCACCTGCGTGTTCGTCGTCCTCACCAGGGTCTTGACCTGACTGCAGTTCGGCGTCTTGACTGACTTCAGTGGGAAAATGCTCACCTTTGATGGCCACTGGCACGTTGGAGAAGTGTGCTCTTCACGGATGAATCCCGGTTTCAACTGTACCGGGGAGATGTCAGACAGTGTATATGGCGTCGTGTGGGTTCGAGAGGTTTGCTGATTTTAATGTTGTCAACAGGTTATGGTATGGGAAAGCATAAGCTACGGACAACGAACACAATTGCATTTTATCGATGGCAATTTGAATGCACAGAGATACCGTGACGAGATCCTGAGGCCGATTGTCGTGCCATTCATCCACCGCCATCACCTCATGATGCACGGCCCCATGTCGCAAGGATCTGTACAGAATTCCTGTAAGATGAAAATGTCCCAGTTCTTCCATAGCCTGCATTCTCACCAGACATGTCACCCATTAAGCATGTTTGGGATGCTCTGGATCGACGTGTACGACTGCGTGTTCCAGTTCCCGCCAATATCCAGAAACTAATCAACTCTATGCGAAGGAGGTGTCGCACTGAACGAGGGAAACAGTTCTCACCAGATACTGACTGGTTTTCTGATCCACGCCCCTACTTTATTTTTTTAAAGGCATCTGTGACCAACAGATGCATAGCTGTATTTCCCAGTCATGTGAAATCCATAGATTAGGCCATCATTAATTTATTTCATATGAAATGTAAACTCAGTAAAATCTTTGAAATTGTTGTATGTTGCGTTTTTTTATATTTTTTGCTATATTCTTCTGAAATGTTTGCAATGCACTCATTAGCATTTAGCTAGCAATCGCTATGGGATGTTACGTGTACTTGTTAACATTGCTAACCTTCGGATGACAGAGGCTCAGTGAGGTTTGAAAATATTACTGGTATTACCGGTATTACTGAATATCCCAGTTATGGCACAAGGCTGGTATGAAGGTATGACAATCTGGATACGCCTAGTATGTTAGTATGTTGGCATTACAGTCCTGTATGCATTTCTGACTCGTACCTCCCACTGTGAATTAATAAAGCCATGAAGGAATTTACAATCAAAGTCTCTTGAGACATCTGTTGGTGTAATGTTGTAACAGTGGTAAACAAGGCTCTAATCGTTGGTGTGTTTCCCCTCAGGACCTGAATAAGACGAGGCTCTAACCGTTGGCGTTTTCCCCTCAGGACCTGAATAAGACGAGGCTCTAACCGTTGGCGTTTTTCTCCTCAGGACCTGAATAAGACGAGGCTCTAACCGTTGGCGTTTTTCTCCTCAGGACCTGAATAAGACGAGGCTCTAACCGTTGGCGTTTTTCTCCTCAGGACCTGAATAAGACGAGGCTCTAACCGTTGGCGTTTTTCTCCTCAGGACCTGAATAAGACGAGGCTCTAACCGTTGGTGTTTTCTCCTCAGGACCTGAATAAGACGAGGCTCTAACCGTTGGCGTTTTTCTCCTCAGGGCCTGAATAAGACGAGGCTCTAACCGTTGGCGTTTTTCTCCTCAGGGCCTGAATAAGACGAGGCTCTAACCGTTGGCGTTTTCTCCTCAGGACCTGAATAAGAGACGAGGCTCTAACCGTTGGCGTTTTTCTCCTCAGGACCTGAATAAGACGAGGCTCTAACCGTTGGTGTTTTCCCCCTCAGGACCTGAATAAGACGAGGCTCTAACCGTTGGCGTTTTTCTCCTCAGGACCTGAATAAGAAACAAGGCCTAGCCCTGCTCTCTAAGATGGGGGAGTCGGTGAAGTACGTGACGGGAGGGTACAAGCTGAGGAGCCGACCCATGGAGTTTGCTGCTATGGGAGACTACCTGGATATGTTCACACAGAAGCTGGGTACTATCGACAGGATAGCACAGAGAATCATCAAAGAACAGTCTGGTGGGTAACACTGGTTTTTGCTGGGTCATTATTTTGTGTTCTGTGTTGCCAAATCCAATTGTATTGGTCACATACACATGGTTAGCAGATGTTATTGGTCACATGGTTAGCAGATGTTATTGGTCCATACACATGGTTAGCAGATGTTATTGGTCCATACACATGGTTAGCAGATGGTATTGGTCCATACACATGGTTAGCAGATGTTATTGGTCACATGGTTAGCAGATGTTATTGGTCCATACACATGGTTAGCAGATGTTATTGGTTACATACACATGGTTAGCAGATGTTATTGGTCCATACACATGGTTAGCAGATGTTATTGGTCCATACACATGGTTAGCAGATGTTATTGGTCCATACACATGGTTAGCAGATGTTATTGGTCACATGGTTAGCAGATGGTATTGGTCACATACACATGGTTAGCAGATGGTATTGGTCACATACACATGGTTAGCAGATGTTATTGGTCCATACACATGGTTAGCAGATGGTATTGGTCCATACACATGGTTAGCAGATGGTATTGGTCCATACACATGGTTAGCAGATGGTATTGGTCACATACACATGGTTAGCAGATGTTATTGGTCCATACACATGGTTAGCAGATGTTATTGGTCACATGGTTAGCAGATGTTATTGGTCACATGGTTAGCAGATGTTATTGGTCACATGGTTAGCAGGTGTTAATGCGAGTGTAGTGAAATGCTTGTGCTTCTAGTTCCTACCGTGCAGTAAATTCTAACGAGTAATCTAACCTAACAATTTCACAACAACTACCTTATACACACAAGTGTAAAGGAATGAATACGAATATGTACATATAAATATATGAATGAGTGATGGCTGAACGGCATAGGCAAGATGCAGTAGATGGTATAGAGTACAGTATATACATATGAGATTAGCAATGTAGGGTATGTAAACATTATATAAAGTGGCATTGTTTAAAGTGACCAGTGATACATTTATTACATACATTTTTCCATTATGAAAGTGGGTGGAGTTGAGTCAGTATGTTGGCAGCAGCCACTCAATGTTAGTGATGGCTGTTTAACAGTCTGATGGCCTTGAGATAGAAGCTGTTTTTCAGTCTCTCTGTCCCAGCTTTGATGCACCTGTACTGACCTCGCCTTCTGGATGATAGAGGGGTGAACAGGCAGTGGCTCGGGTGGTTGTTGTCCTTGATGATCTTTTTGGCCTTCCTGTGACATCGGGTGGTGTAGGTGTCCTGGAGGGCAGGTAGTTTGCCCCCGGTGATGCGTTGTGCAGACCTCACTACCCTCTGGAGAGCCTTCCGGTTATGGGCGGAGCAGCTGCCGTACCAGGCGGTGATACAGCCCGACAGGATGCTCTCGATTGTGCATCTGTAAAAGTTTGAAGGTTTTCGGTGACAAGCCAAATGTCTTCAGCCTCCTGAGGTTGAAGAGGCGGTGCTGCGCCTTCTTCACCACGCTGTCTGTGTGGGTGGACCATTTCAGTTCGTCTGTGATGTGTACGCTGAAGAACTTAAAACTTTCCCCCTTCTCCACTGCTGTCCCGTCGATGTGGATAGGGGGCTGCTCCCTCTGCTGACCAGAAGTCCCCACAAGAAACAAACATTTGACCAACTGGGGACATTTTGTTAGTCCCCACAAGGTCAAATGCTATTTCTAGGGGGTATAGGGTTAAGGTTAGAATTAGTGTTAGGGTTAGAATTACGATAAGGGTTAGGAGCTAGGGTTAGGAGCTAGGGTTAGGAGCTAGGGTTAGGAGCTAGGGTTAGGAGCTAGGGTTAGGAGCTAGGGTTAGGAGCTAGGGTTAGGAGCTAGGGTTAGGAGCTAGGGTGAGGAGCTAGGGTGAGGAGCTAGGGTTAGGGTTAGGAGCTAGGGTGAGGAGCTAGGGTTAGGAGCTAGGGTTAGGGTTAGGAGCTAGGGTGAGGAGCTAGGGTGAGGAGCTAGGGTGAGGAGCTAGGGTTAGGGTTAGGAGCTAGGGTTAGGGTGAGGAGCTAGGGTGAGGAGCTAGGGTGAGGAGCTAGGGTTAGGGTTAGGAGCTAGGGTGAGGAGCTAGGGTTAGGAGCTAGGGTTAGGGTTAGGAGCTAGGGTTAGGAGCTAGGGTTAGGAGCCAGGGTTAGGGTTAGGAGCTAGGGTTAGGAGCCAGGGTTAGGGTTAGGAGCTAGGGTGAGGAGCTAGGGTTAGGGTGAGGAGCTAGGGTGAGGAGCTAGGGTGAGGAGCTAGGGTGAGGAGCTAGGGTGAGGAGCTAGGGTGAGGTTTTTGGGTTAGGGTAAGAGTAGGGGTTAGGGAAAATAGGATTTGTAATAGGACTGAATTGTGTGTACTCACAAGGTTAGCTGTATAAGGTGAGTGAGTGAGTGAGTGAGTGAGTGAGTGAGTGAGTGAGTGGTGAGTGAGTGAGTGAGTGAGTGAGTGAGTGAGTGAGTGAGTGAGTGAGTGAGTGAGTGAGTGAGTGTGTGTGCGTGTGTACGGTCCTGTCTAACCTGGGCGGTGACTGTCCCCTTCTCTATCCTGTCTCTAACTACTGTTGTCCCTCCTCCCCTGTGTATTCAGAGTACCAGGTAGAGCTGCGTGTGTACGGTCCTGTCTATACTACCTGGGCGTTGTCGGAGGCGGAGCTACAGGAGCCTCTGGAGGGCGTGGCCAGCTGCGTCGCTAGCTGTTCCAACGCTCTGGACGAACTCACCCAGGATATGAGCGAAGACTTCCTGCCTGTGCTCCGAGAATACGTCCTCTACATTGATTCCATGAAGGTACGGTAGAATACAGTAGAATGAGTCCATGATGGTACGGTAGAATACAGTAGAATGAGTCCATGAAGGTACGGTAGAATACAGTAGAATGAGTCCATGATGGTACGGTAGAATACAGTAGAATGAGTCCATGATGGTACGGTAGAATACAGTAGAATGAGTCCATGAAGGTACGGTAGAATACAGTAGAATGAGTCCATGAAGGTACGGTAGAATGAGTCCATGATGGTACGGTAGAATACAGTAGAATGAGTCCATGATGGTACGGTAGAATACAGTAGAATGAGTCCATGATGGTACGGTAGAATACAGTAGAATGAGTCCATGATGGTACAGTAGAATGAGTCCATGATGGTACGGTAGAATACAGTAGAATGAGTCCATGAAGGTACAGTAGAATGAGTCCATGATGGTACGGTAGAATACAGTAGAATGAGTCCATGATGGTACGGTAGAATACAGTAGAATGAGTCCATGATGGTACGGTAGAATACAGTAGAATGAGTCCATGATGGTACGGTAGAATACAGTAGAATGAGTCCATGATGGTACAGTAGAATGAGTCCATGATGGTACGGTAGAATACAGTAGAATGAGTCCATGAAGGTACAGTAGAATACAGTAGAATGAGTCCATGATGGTACAGTAGAATGAGTCCATGATGGTACGGTAGAATACAGTAGAATGAGTCCATGAAGGTGCGGTAGAATACAGTAGAATGAGTCCATGAAGGTACGGTAGAATACAGTAGAATGAGTCCATGAAGGTACAGTAGAATACAGTAGAATGATTCCATGAAGGTACAGTAGAATGAGTCCATGATGGTACAGTAGAATACAGTAGAATGAGTCCATGATGGTACGGTAGAATACAGTAGAATGAGTCCATGATGGTACGGTAGAATACAGTAGAATGAGTCCATGAAGGTACAGTAGAATACAGTAGAATGAGTCCATGATGGTGCGGTAGAATACAGTAGAATGAGTCCATGAAGGTACGGTAGAATACAGTAGAATGAGTCCATGAAGGTACAGTAGAATACAGTAGAATGAGTCCATGAAGGTACAGTAGAATACAGTAGAATGAGTCCATGAAGGTACAGTAGAATACAGTAGAATGAGTCCATGATGGTACGGTAGAATACAGTAGAATGATTCCATGAAGGTACAGTAGAATACAGTAGAATGAGTCCATGATGGTGCGGTAGAATACAGTAGAATGAGTCCATGAAGGTACGGTAGAATACAGTAGAATGAGTCCATGAAGGTACAGTAGAATACAGTAGAATGATTCCATGAAGGTACAGTAGAATACAGTAGAATGAGTCCATGAAGGTACAGTAGAATGAGTCCATGAAGGTACAGTAGAATACAGTAGAATGATTCCATGAAGGTACAGTAGAATACAGTAGAATGAGTCCATGAAGGTACAGTAGAATGAGTCCATGAAGGTACAGTAGAATACATTTACATTTACAAAGTCATTTAGCAGACGCTCTTATCCAGAGCGACTTACAAATTGGTACATTCACCTTATGCTATCCAGTGGAACAACCACTTTACAATAGTACATCTATATCTTTTTTTTTGGGGGGGGGGGGGTTAGAAGGATTACTTTATCCTATCCCAGGTATTCCTTAAAGAGGTGGGGTTTCAGGTGTCTCCGGAAGGTGGTGATTGACTCCGCTGTCCTGGTGTCGTGAGGGAGCTTGTTCCACCATTGGGGTGCCAGAGCAGCGAACAGTTTTGACTGGGCTGAGCGGGAACTGTGCTTCCTCAGAGGTAGGGAGGCGAGCAGGCCAGAGGTGGATGAACGCAGTGCCCTTGTTTGGGTGTAGGGCCTGATCAGAGCCTGAAGGTACGGAGGTGCCGTTCCCCTCACAGCTCCGTAGGCAAGCACCATGGTCTTGTAGCGGATGCGAGCTTCGACTGGAAGCCAGTGGAGAGAGCGGAGGAGCGGGGTGACGTGAGAGAACTTGGGAAGGTTGAACACCAGACGGGCTGCGGCGTTCTGGATGAGTTGTAGGGGTTTAATGGCACAGGCAGGGAGCCCAGCCAACAACGAGTTGCAGTAATCCAGACGGGAGATGACAAGTGCCTGGATTAGGACCTGCGCCGCTTCCTGTGTGAGGCAGGGTCGTACTCTGCGAATGTTGTAGAGCATGAACCTACAGGATCGGGTCACCGCCTTGATGTTAGTGGAGAACGACAGGGTGTTGTCCAGGGTCACGCCGAGGCTCTTAGCACTCTGGGAGGAGGACACAAGGGAGTTGTCAACCGTGATGGCGAGATCATGGAACGGGCAGTCCTTCCCCGGGAGGAAGAGCAGCTCCGTCTTGCCGAGGTTCAGCTTGAGGTGGTGATCTGTCATCCACACTGATATGTCTGCCAGACATGCAGAGATGCGATTCGCCACCTGGTTGTCAGAAGGGGGAAAGGAGAAGATTAATTGTGTGTCATCTGCATAGCAATGATATGAGAGACCATGTGAGGATACAGTAGAATGAGTCCATGATGGTATAGTAGAATACAAATTAAATCAAATCAAATTTATTTATATAGCCCTTCGTACATCAGCTGATATCTCAAATGCTGTACAGAAACCCAGCCTAAAACCCCAAACAGCAAGCAATGCATGTGAAAGAAGCACGGTGGCTAGGAAAAACTCCCTAGGAAAAACTCCCTAGAAAGGCCAAAAACCTAGGAAGAAACCTAGAGAGGAACCAGGCTATGAGGGGTGGCCAGTCCTCTTCTGGCTGTGCTGGGTGGATATTATAACAGAACATGGTCAAGATGTTAAAATGTTCATAAATGACCAGCATGGTCAAATAATAATAATCATAGTAGTTGTCGAGGGTGCAACAAGCACGTCCGGTGAACAGGTCAGGGTTCCATAGCCGCAGGCAGAACAGTTGAAACTGGAGCAGCAGCACGGCCAGGTGGACTGGGGACAGCAAGGAGTCATCATGCCAGGTAGTCCTGAGGCATGGTCCTAGGGCTCAGGTCCTCCGAGAGAAAGACAGAAAGAGAGAATTAGAGAGAGCATATTTAAATTCACACAGGACACCGGATAAGACAAGAGAAATACTCCAGATGTAACAGACTGACCCTAGCCCCCCGACACATAAACTACTGCAGCATAAATACTGGAGGCTGAGACAGGAGGGATCAGAAGACACTGTGGCCCCATCTGATGATACCCCCGGACAGGGCCAAACAGGCAGGATATAACCCCACCCACTTTGCCAAAGCACAGCCCCCACACCACTAGAGGGATATCTCCAACCACCAACTTACCGTCCTAAGACAAGGCCGAGTATAGCCCACAAAGATCTCCGCCATGGCACAACCCAAGGGGGGGGCGCCAACCCAGACAGGAAGACCACGTCAGTGACTCAACC
This sequence comes from Salmo salar, assembly GCF_905237065.1. Lineage (NCBI taxonomy): Eukaryota > Metazoa > Chordata > Actinopteri > Salmoniformes > Salmonidae > Salmo > Salmo salar. The sequence continues at coordinate 25,822 of NW_025550639.1, forward strand.
CACTCAAGTGACGCACCCCTCCCATGGACGGCATGGAAGAACACCAGTAAGCCAGTGACTCAGCCCCTGTAATAGGGTTAGAGGCAGAGAATCCCAGTGGAAAGAGGGGAACCGGCAAGGCAGAGACAGCAAGGGCGGTTCGTTGCTCCAGCCTTTCCGTTCACCTTCACACTCCTGGGCCAGACTATACTTAATCATAGGACCTACTGAAGAGATAAGTCTTCAGTAAAGACTTACATTTTACATTTTAGTCATTTAGCAGACGCTCTTATCCAGAGCGACTTACAGTAGTGAATGCATACATTTCATACAATTTCATACATTTTTTTTTGCTGGCCCCCCGTGGGAATCGAACCCACAACCCTGGCGTTGCAAACACCATGCTCTACCAACTGAGCTACAGGGAAGGCTACAGGGAAGGCTAGACTTAAAGGTTGAGACTGAGTCTGCGTCTCTCACATTGTTAGGCAGACCATTCCATAAAAATGGAGCTCTATAGGAGAAAGCCCTACCTCCAGCCGTTTGCTTAGAAATTCTAGGGACAATTAGGAGGCCTGCGTCTTGTGACCGTAGCGTACGTGTAGGTATGTACGGCAGGACCAAATCGGAAAGATAGGTAGGAGCAAGCCCATGTAATGCTTTGTAGGTTAGCAGTAAAACCTTGAAATCAGCCCTTGCCTTAACAGGAAGCCAGTGTAGGGAGGCTAGCACTGGAGTAATATGATCACATTTTTTGGTTCTAGTCAGGATTCTAGCAGCCCTATTTAGCACTAACTGAAGTTTGTTTAGTGCTTTATCCGGGTAGCCGGAAAGTAGAGCATTGCAGTAGTCCAGCCTAGAAGTAACAAAAGCATGGATTAATTTTTCTGCGTCATTTTTGGACAAAGTTTCTGATTTTTGCAATGTTACGTAGATGGAAAAAAGCTGTCCTTGAAACAGTCTTGATATGTTCTTCAAAAGAGAGATCAGGGTCCAGAGTAACGCCGAGGTCCTTCACAGTTTTATTTGAGACGACTGTACAACCATCCAGATTAATTGTCAGATTCAACAGAAGATCTCTTTGTTTCTTGGGACCTAGAACAAGCATCTCTGTTTTGTCCGAGTTTAAAAGTAGAAAGTTTGCAGCCATCCACTTCTTTATGTCTGAAACACAGGCTTCTAGCGAGGGCAATTTTGGGGCTTCACCATGTTACATTGAAATGTACAGCTGTGTGTCGTCCGCATAGCAGTGAAATTTAACATTATGTTTTCGAATGACATCCCCAAGAGGTAAAATCTATAGTGAAAACAATAGTGGTCCTAAAACGGAACCTTGAGGAACACCGAAATTTACAATTGATTTGTCAGAGGACAAACCATTCACAGAGACAAACTGATATCTTTCTGACAGATAAGATCTAAACCAGGCCAGAACTTGGTTTAGAAATACAGTAGAATGATTCCATGATGGTACAGTAGAATACAGTAGAATGAGTCCATGAAGGTACAGTAGAATACAGTAGAATGAGTCCATGATGGTATAGTAGAATACAGTAGAATGATTCCATGATGGTACAGTAGAATGAGTCCATGATGGTACAGTAGAATACAGTAGAATGATTCCATGATGGTACGGTAGAATGAGCCCATGATGGTATAGTAGAATGAGTCCATGAAGGTACGGTAGAATACAGTAGAATGAGTCCATGAAGGTACGGTAGAATACAGTAGAATGAGTCCATGAAGGTACAGTAGAATACAGTAGAATGAGTCCATGAAGGTACAGTAGAATACAGTAGAATGAGTCCATGAAGGTACAGTAGAATACAGTAGAATGAGTCCATGAAGGTACGGTAGAATACAGTAGAATGAGTCCATGAAGGTACAGTAGAATACAGTAGAATGAGTCCATGATGGTACGGTAGAATACAGTAGAATGAGTCCATGAAGGTACAGTAGAATACAGTAGAATGAGTCCATGATGGTACGGTAGAATACAGTAGAATGAGTCCATGAAGGTACAGTAGAATACAGTAGAATGAGTCCATGAAGGTACAGTAGAATACAGTAGAATGAGTCCATGAAGGTACAGTAGAATACAGTAGAATGAGTCCATGATGGTACGGTAGAATACAGTAGAATGATTCCATGAAGGTACAGTAGAATACAGTAGAATGAGTCCATGATGGTACAGTAGAATGAGTCCATGAAGGTACGGTAGAATGAGTCCATGAAGGTACAGTAGAATACAGTAGAATGAGTCCATGATGGTACGGTAGAATGAGTCCATGATGGTACAGTAGAATACAGTAGAATGAGTCCATGAAGGTACTCTAGATGATGGTAGCTCCTCTCTCATACTGACTCTAGTCTGTCCTGAGAAACCACTGGGAGTCTGTCCCACTGGGAGTCTGTCCTGGGGAACCACTGGGAGTCTGTCCTGGGAAACCACTGGGAGTCTGTCCTGAGGAACCACTGGGAGTCTGTCCTGGGGAACCACTGGGAGTCTGGACTGGGGAACCACTGGGAGTCTGGACTGAGGAACCACTGGGAGTCTGTCCTGAGGGAAACCACTGGGAGTCTGTCCTGAGGGAAACCACTGGGAGTCTGTCCTGAGGAACCACTGGGAGTCTGTCCTGAGGAACCACTGGGAGTCTGTCCTGGGGAACCACTGGGAGTCTGTCCTGAGGGAAACCACTGGGAGTCTGTCCTGAGGGAAACCACTGGGAGTCTGTCCTGAGGGAAACCACTGGGAGTCTGGACTGAGGAACCACTGGGAGTCTGTCCTGAGGAACCACTGGGAGTCTGTCCTGAGGGAAACCACTGGGAGTCTGTCCTGGGGAACCACTGGGAGTCTGTCCTGAGGAACCACTGGGAGTCTGTCCTGGGGAACCACTGGGAGTCTGTCCTGGGGAACCACTGGGAGTCTGTCCTGGGGAACCACTGGGAGTCTGTCCTGGGGAACCACTGGGAGTCTGTCCTGGGGAACCACTGGGAGTCTGTCCTGGGGAACCACTGGGAGTCTGTCCTGAGGGAAACCACTGGGAGTCTGTCCCGGGGGCAACCACTGGGAGTCTGTCCCGGGGGAAACCACTGGGAGTCTGGACTGAGGAACCACTGGGAGTCTGGACTGGGGAACCACTGGGAGTCTGTCCTGGGGAACCACTGGGAGTCTGTCCTGAGGGAAACCACTGTGAGTCTGGACTGTATCATGTTAGCCCCCCACTCATGTAATACATAAGTGAACACATTTGAATTATGCAACACGTAGAAATGTTGAATCTGCTAATTACTGTTCGTGAAACGAGGTCATAACAGACTAGAACACTTTACAACGAAAAAAGATACCGATATCTTCCATCTTTTTGTAGGCCAACTTTCCTAGCTAGCTGACAGCTGAAGCTAACATTAATTCACTCCCCTGGTACTTATATGCCGATATCCTTCACTGACCAAACTGCAGTTCTTTTTGAACAACTCTTTTTACTGACTGGAGAATCATGATTCATGTTTCTGAGTGACTCATACATTTTGGTCTTTAGCTTGACCTGCTGTCTGGCTGCATTGAATTCTACAGCAGGATTAATACGCTCTCTTCCTGCTCAGCTGCTCCGGAGACGTGCTCAGTTTTCTCCTATCACAGCCATTAAATACTGTAACTGTTTTAAAGTCACCATTGACCTCATGGGGTGGCAGGTAGCCTAGTGGTTAGAGCGTTTGTTGCAAGATCGAATCCCCGAGCTGACAAGGTTTAAAAATCTGTCGTTCTGCCCCTGAACAGGGCAGTTAACCCACTGTTCCTAGGCCGTCATTGAAAATAAGAATTTATTCTTAACTGACTTGCCTAGTTAAATAAAGGTAAAATAAATTTAAAAAATGATGAAGTCCCTAAAGCGATTTCCTTCCTCTCCGGCAACTGAGTTAGGAAGGACGCCTGTATCTTTGTAGTCACTGGGTGTATTGATACACCATCCATAGTGTAATTAATAACTTCACCATGCTCAAAGGGATGTTCAATATCTGCTTTTAAATTATTATTATTATTTATTTTTTTACTTTTACCCATCTACCAGTAGGTGCCCTTCTTTGTGAGGCATTGAAAACCTCCCTGGTCTTTGTGGTTGAATCTGTGTTTGAAATTCACTGCTCGACTGAGGGATCTTACAGATTATTGTATGTGTGGGGTACAGAGATGAGGTAGTCATTCTAAAGTCACGTTAAACACTTATGTGATTTTGTTAAGCACATTTCTACTCCAGAACGTACTCAGGCTTGCCACAACAAAGAGCTTAAAATACTTATTAAGAGACATTTCAGCTTTTCATTTTTGATTTAATTTGTCAAAATTGTGAAAAACATAATTCCACATTGACATTATGGGGTACTGTACTGTATGTAGGCCAGTTATAATGTAGGCCAGTAATCGTTTGCATTTTAATCCATTTTAAAATTCATACTGTAACACAACAACATGTGGAAACAGCCAAGGGGTGAGAATACTCTCTCTCTCTAAAGTCATCTCATCTGCCAGACTGCTGAGGAAAGCAGACTTTCACCACATCAGGATGTGTCACTTCCTCTTTCCCTAGAATTATTTTTGCTGACCAGTCATGTTTGTGTTGAGAAAGAATGAGAGCTGGCTTGGGGTTTAGGGTTTCTTCAGGCACTACAATTTGGTGTTTATCTCTGGTTTTCACTTCCACCCATCCTAACCCTAACCTGTCATTGTTTAAGTTTTAGATTGGTATATCAAAACAAAAGAACTAAAAATATACAGTGCCTTGCAAAAGTGTTCAGACCTCTTGTATTTCTTCTCATTTTATTGTGCTACAAAGTGGGAACAAAATGTATATAATTGTCCGTTTTTGTTAACAGTATACACAAAATACTCTCAAAGTGGAAGAAAAATTCTGTATTTTTTTCCAATTTAAAGATTCATAAAAAAATAACTCAAATATAATCGTTGCATAAGTATTCAGCCCCTTTGTTTAGGCAAGCGTAAATTAGTTCAGGACTAAAATGTGACTTAACAAATCACATAAGTTATAAAAATCAAATCAGATTTTATTTGTCACATGCACCAAATACAACAGTGAAATGCTTACTTACAAGCCCTTAACCAACAATGCAGTTTTAATAAAATAAAATATACAACAAATAATTAAGGAGAAACAATAAAATAACAGTAGCGAGGCTACATACATGGTACAGAGTCAATGTGGAGGCTATATACAGGGTATTACGGTACAGAGTCAATGTGGAGGCTATATACAGGGTATTACGGTACAGAGTCAATGTGGAGGCTATATACAGGGTGTTACGGTACAGAGTCAATGTGGAGGCTATATACAGGGTGTTACGGTACAGAGTCAATGTGGAGGCTATATACAGGGTATTACGGTACAGAGTCAATGTGGAGGCTATATACAGGGTGTTACGGTACAGAGTCAATGTGGAGGCTATATACAGGGGGTACCGGTACAGAGTCAATGTGGAGGCTATATACAGGGGGTACCGGTACAGAGTCAATGTGGAGGCTATATACAGGGGGTACCGGTACAGAGTCAATGTGGAGGCTATATACAGGGGGTACCGGTACAGAGTCAATGTGGAGGCTATATACAGGGGGTACCGGTACAGAGTCAATGTGGAGGCTATATACAGGGTATTACGGTACAGAGTCAATGTGGAGGCTATATACAGGGTGTTACGGTACAGAGTCAATGTGGAGGCTATATACAGGGGGTACCGGTACAGAGTCAATGTGGAGGCTATATACAGGGGGTACCGGTACAGAGTCAATGTGGAGGCTATATACAGGGTATTATGGTACAGAGTCAATGTGGAGGCTATATACAGGGTGTTATGGTACAGAGTCAATGTGGAGGCTATATACAGGGTATTATGGTACAGAGTCAATGTGGAGGCTATATACAGGGTGTTACGATACAGAGTCAATGTGGAGGCTATATACAGGGTGTTACGGTACAGAGTCAATGTGGAGGCTATATACAGGGTGTTACGATACAGAGTCAATGTGGAGGCTATATACAGGGTGTTACGGTACAGAGTCAATGTGGAGGCTATATACAGGGTATTACGGTACAGAGTCAATGTGGAGGCTATATACAGGGGGTACCGGTACAGAGTCAATGTGGAGGCTATATACAGGGGGTACCGGTACAGAGTCAATGTGGTGGCTATATACAGGGTGTTACGGTACAGAGTCAATGTGGAGGCTATATACAGGGGGTACCGGTACAGAGTCAATGTGGAGGCTATATACAGGGGGTACCGGTACAGAGTCAATGTGGAGGCTATATACAGGGGGTACCGGTACAGAGTCAATAGAGAGACTATATACAGGGGGTACCGGTCCAGAGTCATTGTGGAGGCTATATACAGGGGCTACCGGTCCAGAGTCATTGTGCGGGGGCACCGGTTAGTTGAGGTAATTGAGGTCATATGTACATGTAGGTAGAGTTAAAACCTCTTATATCTAGATGTTCCGCTAGCGGAACGCCTCACCAATATCCAATGGTAGAGCGTGGCGTGAATTACAAATACCTCAAAAATGCAAAAACTTCAATTTTTAAAACATATGACTATTTTACACCATTTTAAAGACAATACTCTCCTTTACCACACTGTCCGATTTCAAAAAGGCTTTACAGCGAAAGCAAAACATTAGATTATGTCAGCAGAGTACCCAGCCAGAAATAATCACACACACATTTTTCAAGCTAGCATATAATTTCACATAAACCCAAACCACAGCTAAATGCAGCACTAACCTTTAATGATCTTCATCAGATGACAACCCAGGACATTATGTTATACAATACATGCATGTTTTGTTCAATCAAGTTCATATTTATAAAAAAAAAACAGCTTTTTACATTAGCATGTTTTGTTCAGAACTAGCATACCCACCGAAAACTTCCGGTGAATTTACTAAATTACTCACGATAAACGTTCACAAAAAACATAACAATTATTTTAAGAATTATAGATACAGAACTCCTTTATGCAATCGCGGTGTCCGATTTTTAAAATAGGTTTTCGGCGAAAGCACATTTTGCAATATTCTGAGTAGATAGCCCGGCATCACAGTGCTAGCTATTTTGACACCCACCAAGTTTGGCCCTCACCAAACTAAGATTTACTATAAGAAAAATTTGATTACCTTTGCTGTTCTTCGTCAGAATGCTCTCCCAGGACTTCTACTTCAACACCCAATGTTGTTTTGGTTCCAAATAATCCATAGTTATATCCAAATAGCTGCGTTTTGTTCTTGCGTTCAAGACACTATCCGAAGGGTAAAGAAGGGTGACGAGCACGACGCGTTTCGTGACAAAAAATGTAATATTCCATTACCGTACTTCGAAGCATGTCAAACGCTGTTTAAAATCAATTTTTATGCTATTTTTCTCGTAAAATAGCGATAATATTCCAACCGGGAGACGTTGTATCCGTTAAAACACTGAAAATAGAAAATGGAGTCATCACATGCACGCGCGCACCAGTGTCATTGTTCTCAGAACGACCACCTTCCATAACCCCTACTGTTTATCGCCCAGTGACTGCAGAGTCATCATTCAACGTTCTGGCGCCTTCTGAGAGCCTATGGGAGCCTTAGAAAATGTCACGTTACAGCAGAGATCCTGTATTTTCGATAAAGAGGCTACAGAAGGCCAAGAAATGGTCAGACAGGGCACTTCCCATATAGAATCTTCTCAGGTTTTTGCCTGCCATATGAGTTCTGTTATACTAACAGACACCATTCAAACAGTTTTAGAAACTTTAGGGTGTTTTCTATCCAAATCTAATAATTATATGCATTTTCTAGTTTCTGGGCAGGAGTAATAACCAGATTAAATCGGGTACGTTTTTTATCCGGCCGTGAAAATACTGCCCCCTATCCATAACAGGTTAAAGTGACTTTGCATACATGATAAACGGAGAATAGCAGCAGCGTAAAAATGGCGGCTGTTACAAATAGTCCGGGTAGCCATTTAATGAACTGTTCAAGAGTCGTATGGTTTGTGGGTAGAAGCTGTTAAGAAGACTGGACTCTGTGTGAAATAATAGGGGTTGACATGATTTTTAAAACACTAACCCTTCTGTCCCCCATACATACATCTGTAAGTCCCTCAGTGAAGTTTTGAACTTAAAGCACAGATTCAACAACAAAGACCCAGGGATCTTTCCGAAAGCCTCATAAAGAAGGGCAGTGATTTGGTAAATGATTAACAATAACAAATTAGACATTGAATATCTCTTTAAGTTAATAATTATGCTGTGCATTATGTATTAAACCACCCAAACACCTCAAAGATACAGTCCTCCTTCTGAGCCGCAGGACAGGAATGAAACTGCTCAGGCCATTGGGGATTTTAAAATGGCTACTGTGTTCAATGGCTGTGATAGGAGAGAACTGAGGATGGATCAACAACATTGTAGTGACTCCACAATAATGATCTAAATGACAGAGTGAAACATGCATGTTGTATGCAACAAGGCACTAAAGTAATACTGCAACAACAACGACAACAACATGGCAAAGGAATACACTTTCTGGCCTAAATGCAAAGCCTTATGTTTGGGGCAAATCCAACACAACACTGAGTACCACTCTTCATATTTTCAAGCATGGTAGTGGCTGCATCATGTTATGGGTATGCTTGACCTCGGGAAATACTGGGGAGTTTTTCAGGATAAAAAGAAACTGGATAGGGCTAAGCACAGGCAAAATCCTAGAGGAAAACCTGGTTGTCTACTTTCCACCAGACACTGGCAGAGGAATTCACGTTTCAGCAGGACAATAACCTACAACACAAGGTCAAATATACACTGAAGTTGCTTACCAAGAAGACAGTGACCAAGTTACAGTTGCTTGAAATACTTATGGCAAGGCTTAAATTGCTGTCTAGCCATAATCAATATTAATAGGCAAATATTGTAGGCTTGTGCGAACTAGCTTATTTAGTAGCTAGCTCGCTATCTAGCTAAGTGGTTAGCGTCTTCCAGAATTAAACATTCGCTTGGTAACAGCAGTGAATCCCCTCCTGGATCATGAACCTTGCTGGCTAATATTTGTTTTGTGCGTGCAGCAAACTGAGTAGCAATTCTGAGTTACTTTTATACTTGTTTAGGTCAGAAATTGTACAAAATGTTTGCAAAGCGCTCATTAGCATTTAGTTAGCATTCTCTATGAGGATTCCTTATTGCTTGTTAGCATTTTGTTAGCATTCTGGTAAGTGACGTTTTTTTTTTGGCTTTGAATATTTGTACTTTTTAAATAAATACCTGCAGTCGGTAATAGATAAAGCAGATTGCGTTCATCATTTCGCCCGTTAGATAACTTTTCATTATTAACCAGTATTAGTTTCCCAAAACAGCGCTTTGAGCTGGTCACGTGTGTTTGTTTACAAACAACATGCATAATGGGTACTTCGTAAAGGGTGAGTCACTTCTGCAGCGCAATTTAAGTGAGGTGGTTAACTTACACTTGTATGAAATTCACTATTAATGTTTGCCAGCTATATATCTTATAACTATTAAGTGAACTGTCTAAGATGTGGCAAATACATTCTCTCCAGCTGGGTTTTGCTAACTTGCTAATGTTAGCTAAGGGGCTAAGATTAGCTTGCAAGATCAAGCTTCTTGGTAACTGCAGCAGAGATAATCCCCTCCTGGATTAGGAGCATTCAGAAAGTATTCAGACCCCTTGACTTTTTCCACATTTTGTTACGTTACAGCCTTATTCTAAAATATTTTAGCTATGCTGGCCGATCGTAAACGATTAAGTAAAAAGATCAATACATACAATACAGGGCTCCCGAGTGGCGCAGCGGTCTAAGGCACTGTAGTCCCTGGTTCAAATCCAGGCTGTATCACATCCGGCCGTGATTGGGAGTCCCATAGGACGGTGCACAATCGGCCCAGCGTCGTCCGGGTTTGGCCGGGGTAGGCCGTCATTTTAAATAAGAATTTGTTCTTAACTCACTTGCCTAGTTAAATAAAGGTTAAATAAATGTAAAAAAATCTATCGACACTCAATACTCTATAATAACAAAGCTAAAACAGCCTAGAGTCTTTTTGTGTATGACGCTACAAGCTTGGAAAACCTGTATTTGGGGAGTTTCTCCCATTCTTCTCTGCAGATCCTCTCAAGCTCTGTCAGGTTGGATGGAGAGCGTTGCTGCACAGCTATTTTCAGGTCTCTCCAGAGATGTTCGACCGGGTTCAAGTCCGGGCTCTGGCTGGGCCACTCAAGGACATTCAGAGACTTGTCCCGAAGCCACTCCTGCGTTGTCTTTGCTTTGTGCTTAGGGTCGTTGTCCTGTTGGAAGGTGAACCTTCGCCCCAGTCTGAGGTCCTGAGCGCTCTGGAGCAGGTTTTCATCAAGGATCTCTGTACTTTGCTCCGTTCATCTTTCCTTCTATCCTGACTAGTCTCCCAGTCCCTGCCGCTGAAAAACATCCCCACAGCTTGATGCTGCCACCACCATGCTTCACCGTAGGGATGGTGCCAGGTTTCCTCCAGAAGTGACGCTTGGCATTCAGGCCAAAGAGTTCATTCTTGGTTTCATCAGACCAGAGAATCTTGTTTCTCATGGTCTGAGAGTCTTTTCTTTTGGGGGAGAGAGAGAGGTGTGTGTGTTGAGTGACGGAGACAGCGAGAGTGTGTGAGGAAGGGAGGGACCGCGCGCGCGCGCGTGTGTGTGTGTGTGTGTGTGTGTGTGTGTGTTAACTAAAATAGTAAAGAACATTTCATGCAGTGTTGTCCCCTGACATACAGATCAATATGCATCTCTATTCCTTCCTCTCATTCCTCCAGCCAAATCACAGCTTGGCCTTTGCTTATATGAGAAAATCAGCCATTTTATATGCACTAGTTTATCATGCACTGAATTGTGTGAAGTTAAATTCAGTGTGTTGTATTGAGTAGAGAAGTGTGCAGTTCAGTGACAGGTTTTCGGGGAACGTTTATAAAACGTGAAGGAGATTCCCGGGCGCCAGGGTAACATAATACTAGGCCACTGATTTTTTTTTTTTCCTTCACCATCGTGTTATCGTGATACTCGTATTTAACCTTTATGTAACCTTTATTTAACTTTTATGTAACCTTTATTTAACTTTTATGTAACCTTTATTTAACTTTTATGTAACCTTTATTTAACCTTTATTCAACCTTTATTTAAGCTTTATTTAACTAGGCAAGTAAGTTTAAGAACAAATTTTTATTTACAATGACGGCCTAAACCCGGGTCTGGATACTAACCGGTATCGTGATACTTGGCCTGGTATCGCAGCAAAATCTTGGTATCGTGACAACACTAGTTCACACATTTTTTTTGTATAGTGTACCTGCATAACTTTATGAGCTAGGTTGTCTGTCTTAGTAGTAAATATTTGCATGCGTTTGTTAGCTTTTGCCTAGCATCCACTATGAGAATTCCTTACTACTTGTTATCATTTTGTTAGCATTCTGGTAAGTTAATGGGTTTTTTTTGCGGGCGAGGAAATTGTGCCTCTTGTGTGCCTCTTGTGTGCACTATCAGTAATACCATATATCCCAGGATGGCACAGGTACGGTATGAAGGTATGGACATCTGCATACCACCCAACCATAAAATATTTTACATTCTAGGTGTGCATAGCTCTTAGAGACTTGCCCAAATAGACTCACAGCTTTGAGTCTTACTGACAAAAGGGGTTTTCTAACAGGGAGATGAATACTTATGCAACAACAATATTTAATGTTTTACATTTTTATTAATCTTTAAAAAAAAATATATATATATACTTTTGCGAGGCACTGTATATGTTATTTTTTATTTAATATGAAAACAGATATTAAATGATGATTTTAAACTATGATTTAATTAAGAAGTCTAGATTGCTATTATGAGCATAATGAATGGCTCTAGACAGACTGACTGTGTGCTTTAGTAGTGTCAGTCTAAGTGAGATCTGATGCAGAGAGGGGAGTCTCTGAAGAGCGTGGATGAACCACAACCAGTCTGGGCTGCCAAGTGGCTGTAGCAGTCTGGCCTCTTTCTGCAGCAGGCTGCTTACATCTCTGGTGTGTTTGCTCTGTTCTAAAGGAGATGGGACAGTGTGTGTGTGTGTGTTATATTTAGTCTGCTGTGTTTCTGCTCTGACAGATTGTTCTGAAGAAGCGAGATAACATCCAAGCTGAATACGAATCTAAACTGGAAGCTGCTGCTTTCCGGAAAGAGGAAAGAGCATCAGCCACAGTGAGTCTACTCTACTGAACTATTTCCTAGCCTGGTCTCAGATATGTTTTGTTTATTTATCAACTCCTATGGTCATTTCCTAGCCTGGTCTCAGATATGTTTTGTTTATTTATCAACTCCTATGGTCATTTCCTAGCCTGGTCTCAGATATGTTTCGTTTATTTATCAACTCCTATGGTCATTTCCTAGCCTGGTCTCAGATATGTTTTGTTTATTTATCAACTCCTATGGTCATTTCCTAGCCTGGTCTCAGATATGTTTTGTTTATTTATCAACTCCTATGGTCATTTCCTAGCCTGGTCTCAGATATGTTTTGTTTATTTATCAACTCCTATGGTCATTTCCTAGCCTGGTCTCAGATATGTTTTGTTTATTTATCAACTCCTATGGTCATTTCCTAGCCTGGTCTCAGATATGTTTTGTTTATTTATCAACTCCTATGGTCATTTCCTAGCCTGGTCTCAGATATGTTTTGTTTATTTATCAACTCCTATGGTCATTTCCTAGCCTGGTCTCAGATCTGTTTGTGCTGTCTATATGGTCATTACCTAGCTATAACAATGTACTTAAAATTTTATTTGATTAACTTACAACTCTGTATACTGTCAATGCTAATGCTAACAATCTATGTTTTTCCCTAACTATTCATTTAGACTATTTTTGCGTAATGCTATGCCCATTGTAATGTGTTCAGAGCGTAGCCACATGCCCTGTAGTGCCTTGATTAGTTCTGTTTCCTGTCCCCTCCCTACAGCAGTTGCTTAGTTCTGTTTCCTGTCCCCTCCCTACAGCAGGTGATTAGTTCTGTTTCCTGTCCCCTCCTTACAGCAGGTGATTAGTTCTGTTTCCTGTCCCCTCCCTACAGCAGGTGATTAGTTCTGTTTCCTGTCCCCTCCCTACAGCAGGTGATTAGTTCTGTTTCCTGTCCCCTCCCTACAGCAGGTGCTTAGTTCTGTTTCCTGTCCCCTCCCTACAGCAGGTGATTAGTTCTGTTTCCTGTCCCCTCCCTACAGCAGGTGATTAGTTCTGTTTCCTGTCCCCTCCCTACAGCAGGTGCTTAGTTCTGTTTCCTGTCCCCTCCTTACAGCAGTTGCTTAGTTCTGTTTCCTGTCCCCTCCCTACAGCAGGTGCTTAGTTCTGTTTCCTGTCCCCTCCCTACAGCAGGTGATTAGTTCTGTTTCCTGTCCCCTCCCTACAGCAGGTGATTAGTTCTGTTTCCTGTCCCCTCCCTACAGCAGTTGCTTAGTTCTGTTTCCTGTCCCCTCCCTACAGCAGGCGCTTAGTTCTGTTTCCTGTCCCCTCCCTACAGCAGGTGATTAGTTCTGTTTCCTGTCCCCTCCTTACAGCAGTTGCTTAGTTCTGTTTCCTGTCCCCTCCCTACAGCAGGTGCTTAGTTCTGTTTCCTGTCCCCTCCCTACAGCAGGTGATTAGTTCTGTTTCCTGTCCCCTCCCTACAGCAGGTGCTTAGTTCTGTTTCCTGTCCCCTCCCTACAGCAGGTGCCTACAGACGTGGAGAAGTGCCATGACAGAGTGGAGTGTTGCAATGCTGACCTGAAGTCAGACTGGGACCGCTGGCAAAACAACAAGAGACAAGACTTCAGACAGCTACTCACTGGCATGGCCGACCACAACATCCAGTACTATGAGAAGGTAAGAGGGCCGACCACAACATCCAGGACTATGAGAAGGTAAGAGGGCCGACCACAACATCCAGTACTATGAGAAGGTAAGAGGGCCGACCACAACATCCAGTACTATGAGAAGGTAAGAGGGCCAACCACAACATCCAGTACTATGAGAAGGTAAGAGGGCCGACCACAACATCCAGTACTATGAGAAGGTAAGAGGGCCGACCACAACATCCAGGACTATGAGAAGGTAAGAGGGCCGACCACAACATCCAGTACTATGAGAAGGTAAGAGGGCCGACCACAACATCCAGGACTATGAGAAGGTAAGAGGGCCGACCACAACATCCAGTACTATGAGAAGGTAAGAGGGCCGACCACAACATCCAGTACTATGAGAAGGTAAGAGGGCCGACCACAACATCCAGGACTATGAGAAGGTAAGAGGGCCGACCACAACATCCAGGACTATGAGAAGGTAAGAGGGCCGACCACAACATCCAGGACTATGAGAAGGTAAGAGGGCCGACCACAACATCCAGTACTATGAGAAGGTAAGAGGGCAGACCACAACATCCAGTACTATGAGAAGGTAAGAGGGGAGATGACCCACTGCCTTTTTGTTATAATATATCTAATTGTCCCTTACCAAAATCTTAAACCCAACCCAGACCTTATCTTGACCATGGTAAATGGTTTGTCATGGTTTTCTTGGTGTAACCCAGGTGATCATAGGTCAACTAGAAGAAAATGGTCTCAGCTCTTATTTCTTCTCTAGTCTCTCTAGTACCTCTACTTCCTCCTCTAGTACCTCTACTTCCTCCTCTAGTACCTCTACTTCCTCCTCTAGTACCTCTACTACCTCCTCTAGTACCTCTACCTCCTCCTCTAGTACCTCTACTTCCTCCTCTAGTACCTCCTGTAGTACCTCCTCTAGTACCTCTACTACCTCCTGTAGTACCTCTACTACCTCCTCTAGTACCTCTACTACCTCCTGTAGTACCTCTACCTCCTCCTCTAGTACCTCCTGTAGTACCTCTACTACCTCCTCTAGTACCTCTACTACCTCCTGTAGTACCTCTACTTCCTCCTCTAGTACCTCCTGTAGTACCTCTACTTCCTCCTCTAGTACCTCCTGTAGTACCTCTACTTCCTCCTCTAGTACCTCTACTTCCTCCTCTAGTACCTCTACTTCCTCCTCTAGTACCTCTACTTCCTCCTCTAGTACCTCCTGTAGTACCTCTACTTCCTCCTCTAGTACCTCCTCTAGTACCTCTACTACCCCCTGTAGTACCTCCTGTAGTACCTCTACTACCCCCTATACTTCCTCCTGTAGTACCTGTAGTACCTCTAGTTCCTCCTGTAGTACCTCTACTACCCCCTGTAGTACCTCCTGTAGTACCTCTACTTCCTCCTGTAGTACCTCTACCTCCTCCTGTAGTACCTCTACCTCCTCCTGTAGTACCTACTGTAGTACCTCTAGTTCCTTTTCTAGTACCTCCTGTAGTTCCTCCTGTAGTATCTCTAGTTTGTCCTGTAGAAACTCCTGTAGTACCTCTAGTCTCTCTAGTACCTCCTGTAGTACCTATAGTACCTCCTGTAGTACCTCTAGTCTCTCTAGTACCTCCTGTAGTACCTATAGGACCTCCTGTAGTACCTGTAGTCTCTCTAGTACCTCCTGTAGTACCTATAGTACCTTCTGTAGTACCTCCTGTAGTACCTCTAGTCTCTCTAGTCTCTCTAGTACCTCCTGTAGTACCTATAGTACCTCCTGTAGTACCTCTAGTCTCTCTAGTACCTCCTGTAGTACCTATAGTACCTCCTGTAGTACCTCTAGTCTCTCTAGTACCTCTAGTACCTTCTGTAGTCCTTCTAGTACCTCCTGTAGTAACTCTAGTACCTCCTGTAGTAACTCTAGTACCTCCTGTAGTAACTCTAGTACCTCCTGTAGTACCTCTAGTCCTTCTTGTATCTCTTCCCACATCCCTCTTGGCCCAGGCCCTGGAATGTATCACAGCTACACTATATATAGAAAAGGATGTGGACACTCCTTCAAATGAGTGGATTCTGCTATTTCAGCCACACCCGTTGCTGACTGGTGTATAAAATCGACCACACAGCCATGCAATCTCCATAGACAAACATTGTCAGTAGAATGGCCTTACTGAAGAGCTCAGTGACTTTCAACGTGGCACCGTCATAGGATGCCACCTTTCCAACAAGCCCTGTTAGAGCTGCCCCGGTCAACTATAAGTGCTGTTATTGTGAAGTGGAAATGTCTAGGAGCAACAACGGCTCAGCTGCGAAGTGGTAGGCCACACAAGCTCACAGAATGGGACCGGTGAGTGCTGAAGCTCGTGCCGTGTAAAAATCATTGTAACACTCACTACCAAGTTCCAAACTGCCTCTGGAAGCAACGTCAGCACAAGAACTGTTTGTCGGGAGCCTCATGAAATGGGTTTCCATGGCCGAGCAGCCGCACACAAGCCTAAGATCACCATGCGCAATGCCAAGCGTCGGCCGGAGTGGTGTAAAGCTCGCCGACATTGGACTCTGGAGCACTGGAAACGCATTCTCTGGAGTGATGAATCACTCTTCACCATCTGGCAGTCCGATGAACGAATCTGGGTTTGGCATATGCCAGGAGAACGCTACCATACTGCCAACTGTAAAGTTTGGTGGAGGAGGAATAATGGTCTGGGGCTGTTTTTCATAGTTCCGGCTAGGCCCCTTAGTTCCAGTGAAGGGAAATCATAACGCTACAGCATACAATGACATTCTAGACGATTCTAGTCCGAATCAACATTCGCGTAATAATAAAGAATTCCCCTTGACCACGCATTCTTTCTCATTGACCCCCAAAACAGCCAACTTCGTCACACAGAAAAAACAAAACAGGCCCGAAGAGCTTCTGTGTTGTTCACCTACAGTTCACAATGCTCCCACGTAGGGAAATGGAGCCCGCGAGAAGAGCCCTGTGGCTTCAGGCTATTCGGCATTGGAGAGGGGGGACCAGGTGTCCAAGTAGGTTACACGTAGCTATGTGTGTGGAAAATATTTTATCACAGGTAAGACATTTAGGGCCTACTCCCCTCCTCCTCCTCCTCCTCCTCCTCCCGGCTACCCTGCCGCCTCTACACTCTAACCACTAGACTACCTGCCGCCCCTACACTCTAACCACTAGGCTACCTGCCGCCCCTCCACTCTAACCACTAGGCTACCTGCCGCCCCTCCACTCTAACCACTAGGCTACCTGCCGCCTCTACACTCTAACCACTAGGCTACCTGCCGCCTCTACACTCTAACCACTAGGCTACCTGCCTCCTCTACACTCTAACCACTAGGCTACCTGCCGCCTCTACACTCTAACCACTAGACTACTTGCCGCCCCTACACTCTAACCACTAGACTACCTGCCGCCTCTACACTCTAACCACCTGGCTACCTGCCTCCCCTACACTCTAACCACTAGGCTACCTGCCGCCCCTCCACTCTAACCACTAGGCTACCTGCCGCCTCTACACTCTAACCACTAGACTACCTGCCGCCTCTACACTCTAACCACTAGGCTACCTGCCGCTTCTACACTCTAACCACTAGGCTACCTGCCGCCTCTACACTCTAACCACTAGACTACCTGCCGCCCCTACACTCTAACCACTAGGCTACCTGCCGCCCTCCACTCTAACCACTAGGCTACCTGTCGCCCCTACACTCTAACCGCTAGGCTACCTGCCGCCCTACACTCTAACCGCTAGGCTACCTGCCGCCCCTCCACTCTAACCGCTAGGCTACCTGCCGCCCTACACTCTAACCGCTAGGCTACCTGCCGCCCCTACACTCTAACCACTAGGCTACCTGCCGCCCCTACACTCTAACCGCTAGGCTACCTGCCGCCCCTACACTCTAACCACTAGGCTACCTGCCGCCTCTACACTCTAACCACTAGACTACCTGCCACCCCTACACTCTAACCACTAGACTACCTGCCGCCTCTACACTCTAACCACTAGGCTACCTGCCTCCTCTACACTCTAACCACTAGGCTACCTGCCTCCTCTACACTCTAACCACTAGGCTACCTGTCTCCTCTACACTCTAACCACTAGGCTACCTGCCTCCTCTACACTCTAACCACTAGGCTACCTGCCTCCCCTACACTCTAACCACTAGGCTACCTGCCTCCTCTACACTCTAACCACTAGGCTACCTGCCTCCTCTACACTCTAACCACTAGGCTACCTGCCTCCTCTACACTCTAACCACTAGGCTACCTGCCTCCTCTACACTCTAACCACTAGGCTACCTGCCTCCCCTACACTCTAACCACTAGACTACCTGCCTCCTCTACACTCTAACCACTAGGCTACCTGCCTCCCCTACACTCTAACCACTAGACTACCTGCCTCCTCTACACTCTAACCACTAGGCTACCTGCCGCCTCTACACTCTAACCACTAGGCTACCTGCCGAACCTACACTCTAACCACTAGGCTACCTGCCACCCCTCCACTCTAACCACTAGGCTACCTGCCACCCCTCCACTCTAACCACTAGGCTACCTGCCTCCTCTACACTCTAACCACTAGGCTACCTGCCTCCCCTACACTCTAACCACTAGGCTACCTGCCTCCTCCACACTCTAACCACTAGGCTACCTGCCTCCCCTACACTCTAACCACTAGGCTACCTGCCTCCTCTACACTCTAACCACTAGGCTACCTGCCACCCCTCCACTCTAACCACTAGACTACCTGCCTCCCCTACACTCTAACCACTAGACTACCTGCCTCCTCTACACTCTAACCACTAGGCTACCTGCCTCCTCTACACTCTAACCACTAGGCTACCTGCCACCTCTACACTCTAACCACTAGGCTACCTGCCTTCTCTACACTCTAACCACTAGGCTACCTGCCTCCTCTACACTCTAACCACTAGGCTACCTGCCTCCTCTACACTCTAACCACTAGGCTACCTGCCTCCTCTACTCTCTAACCACTAGGCTACCTGCCTCCTCTACACTCTAACCACTAGACTACCTGCCACCTCTACACTCTAACCACTAGGCTACCTGCCTCCTCTACACTCTAACCACTAGACTACCTGCCACCTCTACACTCTAACCACTAGACTACCTGCCACCTCTACACTCTAACCACTAGACTACCTGCCTCCTCTACACTCTAACCACTAGGCTACCTGCCTCCTCTACACTCTAACCACTAGGCTACCTGCCACCTCTACACTCTAACCACTAGGCTACCTGCCTTCTCTACACTCTAACCACTAGGCTACCTGCCTCCTCTACACTCTAACCACTAGGCTACCTGCCTCCTCTACACTCTAACCACTAGGCTACCTGCCACCTCTACACTCTAACCACTAGTCTACCTGCCTCCTCTACACTCTAACCACTAGGCTACCTGCCACCTCTACACTCTAACCACTAGGCTACCTGCCTCCTCTACACTCTAACCACTAGACTACCTGCCACCTCTACACTCTAACCACTAGACTACCTGCCACCTCTACACTCTAACCACTAGACTACCTGCCTCCCCTACACTCTAACCACTAGGCTACCTGCCACCTCTACACTCTAACCACTAGACTACCTGCCTCCTCTACACTCTAACCACTAGGCTACCCTGCCACCTCTACACTCTAACCACTAGGCTACCTGCCTTCTCTACACTCTAACCACTAGGCTACCTGCCTCCTCTACACTCTAACCACTAGACTACCTGCCTCCTCTACACTCTAACCACTAGGCTACCTGCCTCCTCTACACTCTAACCACTAGGCTACCTGCCACCTCTACACTCTAACCACTAGGCTACCTGCCTTCTCTACACTCTAACCACTAGGCTACCTGCCTCCTCTACACTCTAACCACTAGACTACCTGCCACCTCTACACTCTAACCACTAGACTACCTGCCTCCCCTACACTCTAACCACTACACTACCCTGCCTCCTCTACACTCTAACCACTAGTCTACCTGCCTCCTCTACACTCTAACCACTAGGCTACCTGCCACCTCTACACTCTAACCACTAGACTACCTGCCTCCTCTACTCTCTAACCACTAGGCTACCTGCCTCCTCTACACTCTAACCACTAGACTACCTGCCTCCTCTACACTCTAACCACTAGACTACCTGCCTCCCCTACACTCTAACCACTAGGCTACCTGCCTCCTCTACACTCTAACCACTAGGCTACCTGCCTCCTCTACACTCTAACCACTAGGCTACCTGCCTCCTCTACACTCTAACCACTAGGCTACCTGCCACCTCTACACTCTAACCACTAGGCTACCTGCCTCCTCTCCACTCTAACCACTAGGCTACCTGCCTCCTCTACACTCAAACCACTAGGCTACCTGCCTCCTCTACACTCTAACCACTAGGCTACCTGCCTCCTCTACACTCTAACCACTAGGCTACCTGCCACCTCTACACTCTAACCACTAGACTACCTGCCTCCTCTACACTCTAACCACTAGGCTACCTGCCTCCCCTCCACTCTAACCACTAGGCTACCTGCCTCCTCTACACTCTAACCACTAGGCTACCTGCCTCCTCTACACTCTAACCACTAGGCTACCTGCCACCTCTACACTCTAACCACTAGACTACCTGCCTCCTCTACACTCTAACCACTAGGCTACCTGCCTCCTCTACACTCTAACCACTAGGCTACCTGCCTCCTCTCCACTCTAACCACTAGGCTACCTGCCTCCTCTACACTCTAACCACTAGGCTACCTGCCACCTCTACACTCTAACCACTAGACTACCTGCCACCTCTACACTCTAACCACTAGGCTACCTGCCTCCCCTCCACTCTAACCACTAGGCTACCTGCCGCCTCTACACTCTAACCACTAGGCTACCTGCCTCCTCTACACTCTAACCACTAGGCTACCTGCCGCCCCTCCACTCCGCCCCTCCACTCCACTCCAACACTCATTATTTACAGATAGCCAGGGACAGACTCCAACACTCATTATTTACAGATAGCCAGGGAAAGACTCCAACACTCATTATTTACAGATAGCCAGGGACAGACTCCAACACTCATTATTTACAGATAGCCAGGGACAGACTCCAACACTCATTATTTACAGATAGCCAGGGACACACTCCATCACTCATTATTTACAGATAGCCAGGGACAGACTCCAACACTCATTATTTACAGATAGCCAGGGACAGACTCCAACACTCATTATTTACAAAAGATGCATGTGTGTTTAGGCCAGAGGCAGTAGGGATGACCAGGGATGTTCTCTGTTTAGTGAGTCCACCAGATCAGAGGCAGTAGGGATGGCCAGGGATGTTCTCTGTTTAGTGAGTCCTCCAGATCAGAGGCAGTAGGGATGACCAGGGATGTTCTCTGTTTAGTGAGTCCTCCAGATCAGAGGCAGTAGGGACGACCAGGGATGTTCTCTGTTTAGTGAGTCCACCAGATCAGAGGCAGTAGGGATGACCAGGGATGTTCTCTGTTTAGTGAGTCCTCCAGATCAGAGGCAGTAGGGATGACCAGGGATGTTCTCTGTTTAGTGAGTCCTCCAGATCAGAGGCAGTAGGGATGACCAGGGATGTTCTCTGTTTAGTGAGTCCTCCAGATCAGAGGCAGTAGGGATGACCAGGGATGTTCTCTGTTTAGTGAGTCCTCCAGATCAGAGGCGGTAGAGATGCCCAGGGATGTTCTCTGTTTAGTGAGTCCTCCAGATCAGAGGCAGTAGGGATGACCAGGGATGTTCTCTGTTTAGCGAGTCCTCCAGATCAGAGGCAGTAGGGATGACCAGGGATGTTCTCTGTTTAGTGAGTCCGCCAGATCAGAGGCAGTAGGGAGGACCAGGGATGTTCTCTGTTTAGTGAGTCCTCCAGATCAGAGGCAGTAGGGATGACCAGGGATGTTCTCTGTTTAGTGAGTCCTCCAGATCAGAGGCAGTAGGGATGACCAGGGATGTTCTCTGTTTAGTGAGTCCTCCAGATCAGAGGCAGTAGGGAAGACCAAGTGTTCTCTTCATTAATGCGTGAATTTAACCATTTTCCTGTCCTGCTAAGCATTCAAAATGTACTTTTGGTTGTCAGGGAAAAAGTAAAAAAGTATAATATTTCCTTTAGGAATGTAGTGAAGTAAAAGCATTATATATATATATATATATATATATATATATATATATATATATATATATATATATATATATATATATATATATATATAGTAAAGTACACATACCCCCAAAAACGACTTAACTAGTACTTAAAAGTATTTTTACTGAAGTACTTTACACCGCTGTTCTGCTGTTAGAATGTTAGTCAGAATGACTGCTCGTTTGGCTTGAAGGGGGTTTCCCACGAGGCCCAGTGGTTCTGCTGTTAATACATGTCTTTAGTTACAATGTTTTTTTTTGTTTGTATTTATTTAACCAGGTAAGTCATTGAAAACACATTATCTTTATGATGACCACGAGGGAGCAAGCGACATACAAACCCATATTATACTGTCTCTGTGTTGCAGTGCTAAGCAGCTTCTCCTTTCTCTCTGTCGTCTCTCTCTGTCTTCTCTCTCTCTGTTGTCTTTCCTCTCTCCCTCTCCTCTCCTCTCTCCCTCTCCTCTCTCTCTCCCTTTCTCTCCCTCCTCTCTCTCTGTCGTCTCTCTCTGTCTTCTCTCTCTGTGTTGTCTTTCCTCTCTCCCTCTCCTCTCTCCCTCTCCTCTCTCTCTCTCCCTTTCTCCCCCTCCTCTCTCTCTGTCGTCTCTCTCTGTCTTCTCTCTCTCTGTTGTCTTTCCTCTCTCCCTCTCCTCTCTCCCTCTCCTCTCTCTCTCTCCCTTTCTCTCCCTCCTCTCTCTCTGTCGTCTCTCTCTGTCTTCTCTCTCTCTGTTGTCTTTCCTCTCTCCCTCTCCTCTCTCTCTCTCCCTTTCTCCCCCTCCTCTCTCTCTGTCGTCTCTCTCTGTCTTCTCTCTCTCTGTTGTCTTTCCTCTCTCCCTCGCCTCTCTCCCTCTCCTCTCTCTCTCCCTTTCTCTCCCTCCTCTCTCTCTGTTGTCTTTCCTCTCTCTCTCCCACTCCCTCTCTCTCCCTCTCCTCTCTCTCCCTCTCTCTCCATCCTCTCTCTCTGTTGTCTTTCCTCTCTCCCTCTCCTCTCTCCTCTCTCTCTCTCTCTCTCCCTCTCCTCTCTCTCTCTCTCTCTCTCCCTCTCCTCTCTCCTCTCTCTGTCGTCTCCCTCTCTCCCCCTCTCTGTTTGTCATACTGTATCTACCTCCTGTCCTTGTCTCGCTCTTTGTTTCATTGCCTTGCAGCATCTCTCTCTCCCTCTCTCCCTCCCCCTCTCTCTCTCTCTTTGTTTCATTGCCTTACAGCATCTCTCTCTCCCCATCTCCCTCCCTCCCCTCTCTCTCTCTCTCTCTCTTTGGTTCAGTGCCTTGCAGCATCTCTCTCCCCATCTCTCTCCCTCCCTCCCCCCTCTCTCTCTCTCTCTCTTTGTTTCAGTGCCAAGCAGCATCTCTCTCTCCCCATCTCTCTCCCTCCCTCCCCCTCTCTCTCTCTCTCTCTTTGTTTCAGTGCCTTGCAGCATCTCTCTCTCCCCATCTCGCTCCCTCCCTCCCCCTCTCTTGTCTCTTTCCCTCCCTCTTTCTCCCCTCTCACTCTGTTGTCTCCCTCTCTATGTCCCCCTCTCTTTCATCTCCCTCTTTCTCTCTCCTCCCCCCTCTCAACCTCTTTCTCTCTCCCTCTAACTCATGTCCTCCTCTCTCCCTCTAACTCATCTCTCCCTCCCACCCTCTGTGTTTCAGTGCCTTGCAGCGTGGGAGTCTGTCATTCCACTATTACGGGACAAGCAGCCACAGGAGACAGAAACGGATGAAGACTGAGAGACTACCGCCTTTCCTCTGGACATTACATCTCAAACACTTCTCTACCTGAGTTACCAGTGTCAACAGACACTCTCAAAGGGAAATTGCCAAGGAAATGAGCCTTTTTGGGTCTACGGACAGAAATCGTTTTTTTTTTTGTTTTGGTGTTTTCTATTTGTGAAACCCAGTCGGTCCGACGTCCCATCTTTCCTGCTGGAATCCACAGAGGAGCAGAGTGGATGAATGATATCATGTCTGTCTGGAAAGCCCATTTTGTTCCTTGTCGCACACCGAACTAGCCTTGGCTGTATTCACTAGAAACCAAACGTGGAAAAACCAGAAAGATACCAGGAGGGACTACTAGAACGTGGCCAATGTGCCGAATGTGACTGTGACATCACAGACGGGCTGGCCGAAGGAAAAGAGAAACTTATATCTACTTTTTTTTTTCCCCCCCCCTGTTGTAATTTTCTAGTCTGTTGAGAAATGTTTGTTGCCAATGATCCTTTTTTATAAACAATGCTGATCTTTTGATTGTCTCTGATTGTCTCTGATGGTCTTCGATGGTCTTCGATGTAGCCTAAAGCCTCTGATAGTCTCTGATAGTCTCTGATGGTCTTCGATGTAGCCTAAAGTCTCTGATAGTCTCTGATGGTCTCTGATAGTCTCTGATGGTCTTCGATGTAGCCTAAAGCCTCTGATAGTCTCTGATGGTCTTCGATGGTCTTCGATGTAGCCTAAAGCCTCTGATAGTCTCTGATGGTCTTCGATGTAGCCTAAAGCCTCTGATGAATGAAGCAGCAGTATCATTGTGTTTCTGTCTGTTTACAGAATGCTGAAGAGCACTAACTGATCCAGCTAGCCTCCTGACCAAACATTTAGAGGAACCTACCTTACTGTTAAACATACCGTCTGACCTCTCCTGGTTGATGTTCTTACACACCAGGGTGTGTTCACTGGTATTCAAACCAGAGCAAGCAGGCTGAAATGGGGGAGAGAATAACCATAACTTATCCAATAACAAACGCTTTGCTTTCATTGCAAAATGTTTTCTGTGCACTAATGAATACACACCTATTCTCTCGTTACAAAGAAACATGAACCGCGAGAGCACACAAGATTTGGTTCTGGGTTGTCAAGATTACACACACACCAGGCACTTCCTCTTGTTCCCAGACACTTCCTCCTGTGCCCAGACTCTTCCTCCTGTTCCCAGACACTTCCTCCTGTTCCCAGACACTTCCTCCTGTTCCCAGACACTTCCTCCTATGCCCAGACACTTCCTCCTGTGCTCAGACACTTCCTCCTGTGCTCAGACTATTCCTCCTGTGCTCAGACACTTCCTCCTGTTCCCAGGCACTTCCTCCTGTTCCCAGACACTTCCTCCTGTTCCCAGACACTTCCTCTTGTTCCCAGACACTTCCTCTTGTTCCCAGACACTTCCTCCTGTTCTCAGACACTTCCTCCTGTGCTCAGACACTTCCTCCTGTTCCCAGACACTTCCTCCTGTGCCCAGACACTTCCTCCTGTTCCCAGACACTTCCTCCTGTTCCCAGGCACTTCCTCCTGTTCCCAGACACTTCCTCCTGTTCCCAGACACTTCCTCCTGTTCCCAGACACTTCCTCCTGTTCCCAGACACTTCCTCCTGTTCCCAGGCACTTCCTCCTGTTCCCAGACACTTCCTCCTGTTCCCAGACACTTCCTCCTGTTCCCAGACACTTCCTCCTGTTCCCAGACACTTCCTCCTGTTCCCAGACACTTCCTCCTTTGCCCAGGCACTTCCTCCTGTTCCCAGACACTTCCTCCTGTTCCCAGACACTTCCTCCTTTGCCCAGGCACTTCCTCCTGTTCCCAGGCACTTCCTCCTGTTCCCAGACACTTCCTCCTGTTCCCAGACTCTTCCTCCTGTGCCCAGACTCTTCCTCCTGTGCTCAGACACTTCCTCCTGTGCTCAGACACTTCCTCCTGTTCCCAGACACTTCCTCCTGTTCCCAGACACTTCCTCCTGTTCCCAGACACTTCCTCCTGTTCCCAGGCACTTCCTCTTGTTCCCAGACACTTCCTCCTTTGCCCAGGCACTTCCTCCTGTGCCCAGACACTTCCTCCTGTTCCCAGACACTTCCTCTTGTTCCCAGACACTTCCTCCTGTTCCCAGACACTTCCTCCTGTTCCCAGACACTTCCTCCTGTTCCCAGACACTTCCTCCTGTTCCCAGACACTTCCTCCTGTTCCCAGGCACTTCCTCCTGTTCCCAGACACTTCCTCCTGTTCCCAGACACTTCCTCCTGTTCCCAGACTCTTCCTCCTATGCCCAGACACTTCCTCCTGTGCTCAGACACTTCCTCCTGTTCCCAGACACTTCCTCCTGTGCCCAGACACTTCCTCCTGTTCTCAGACACTTCCTCCTGTGCTCAGACACTTCCTCCTGCGCTCAGACACTTCCTCCTGTGCCCAGACACTTCCTCCTGTGCTCAGACACTTCCTCCTGTTCCCAGGCACTTCCTCCTATGCCCAGACACTTCCTCCTGTTCCCAGACACTTCCTCCTGTTCCCAGACACTTCCTCCTGTGCTCAGACACTTCCTCCTGTGCCCAGACACTTCCTCCTGTTCTCAGACACTTCCTCCTGGTCCCAGACACTTCCTCCTGGTCCCAGACACTTCCTCCTGGTCCCAGACACTTCCTCCTGTGCTCAGACACTTCCTCCTGTGCTCAGACACTTCCTCCTGCGCTCAGACACTTCCTCCTGTGCTCAGACACTTCCTCCTGCGCTCAGACACTTCCTCCTGTGCTCAGACACTTCCTCCTGTTCCCAGACACTTCCTCCTGTTCCCAGACACTTCCTCCTGTTCCCAGACACTTCCTCCTGTTCCCAGACACTTCCTCCTGTTCCCAGACACTTCCTCCTGTGCCCAGACACTTCCTCCTGTGCCCAGACACTTCCTCCTGTTCCCAGACACTTCCTCCTGTTCCCAGACACTTCCTCCTGGTCCCAGACACTTCCTCCTGTGCTCAGACACTTCCTCCTGTGCTCAGACACTTCCTCCTGTTCCCAGACACTTCCTCCTGTGCTCAGACTCTTCCTCCTGTGCTCAGACTCTTCCTCCTGTGCCCAGACTATTCCTCCTGTGCCCAGACACTTCCTCCTGTTCTCAGACACTTCCTCCTGTGCTCAGACACTTCCTCCTGTGCCCAGACTATTCCTCCTGTGCCCAGACACTTCCTCCTGTTCTCAGACACTTCCTCCTGTGCTCAGACACTTCCTCCTGTGCTCAGACACTTCCTCCTGCGCTCAGACACTTCCTCCTGCGCTCAGACACTTCCTCCTGTGCTCAGACACTTCCTCCTGTTCCCAGACACTTCCTCCTGTTCCCAGACACTTCCTCCTGTTCCCAGACACTTCCTCCTGTGCTCAGACACTTCCTCCTGTTCCCAGACACTTCCTCCTGTTCCCAGACACTTCCTCCTGTGCCCAGACACTTCCTCCTGTTCTCAGACACTTCCTCCTGTGCTCAGACACTTCCTCCTGTGCCCAGACTATTCCTCCTGTGCCCAGACACTTCCTCCTGTTCTCAGACACTTCCTCCTGTGCTCAGACACTTCCTCCTGCGCTCAGACACTTCCTCCTGCGCTCAGACACTTCCTCCTGTGCTCAGACACTTCCTCCTGTTCCCAGACACTTCCTCCTGTTCCCAGACACTTCCTCCTGTGCTCAGACTCTTCCTCCTGTGCTCAGACTCTTCCTCCTGTGCCCAGACTCTTCCTCCTGTGCCCAGACTATTCCTCCTGTGCCCAGACACTTCCTCCTGTTCTCAGACACTTCCTCCTGTGCTCAGACACTTCCTCCTGTGCCCAGACTATTCCTCCTGTGCCCAGACACTTCCTCCTGTTCTCAGACACTTCCTCCTGTGCTCAGACACTTCCTCCTGTGCTCAGACACTTCCTCCTGCGCTCAGACACTTCCTCCTGTGCTCAGACACTTCCTCCTGTGCTCAGACACTTCCTCCTGTGCTCAGACACTTCCTCCTGTTCCCAGACACTTCCTCCTGTTCCCAGACACTTCCTCCTGTTCCCAGACACTTCCTCCTTTGCCCAGGCACTTCCTCCTGTTCCCAGACACTTCCTCCTGTTCCCAGACACTTCCTCCTGTGCCAAATAGTCTGGGGATGAGGTTGAAGTTTAACTGGTGGAATCCATGATTGCGTCCCAAATTTGTATTTCGTTTTTTATTTAACCTTTTATTTAACTAGACAAGTCAGTTAAGAAAAAATTCTTATTTACAATGACAGCCTACCACGGGCCAAACTCGGACATGGGCCAATTGTGCACTGCCCAATGGGACTCTCAATCACAGTCCCTGAATTCGAACCAGGGACTGTAGTGACGTCTCTTGCACTGAGATGCAACGCCTTAGACTTCTCCGCCACTTGGGAGCAAATGGCACCCTATTCCCTATATAGTGCACTACTTTTGTTTTAAAAAAGTAGAGCACAATATATGGATTAGGGTCCCATTTGGGACGCAGGCTATGTAGTGCCAACTACTGTTGGGCTGCCTCCCTCCCCCACTTCCTGATGTAACACAGTGTGGGTAGTGGGCAAAGTCTAAAGTAGTGCACTATATAGGGAATAGGGTTCCATAGGGCTCTGGTCTAAAGTAGTGCACTATATAGGGAATAGGGCTCTATTTGGGATGTACACATACTGTTACACATTTACATTCTCTGTATAATTGTTTATTTTTTAATCTGACCGCGGTGGAACTGTACTTTCTCCCTAATTTAGTGTTCATGATCACACTTCAGCCAGGAAGGAACTATTCTGATGTGTTTTATGTTTGAATAATTCATTGTGTGTGTTCTAAAACCAGTTGGAATAAAAAAATATATATATATATTTGTTTCATCGTCTTCATCTTCATCATGTTGCTTTGGAGACAGAGGCACCAGATATAAACAGACCTGCTCTCTGCTTGTGTCCCAAGTGGAACCCTATTCCCCATATAGTGCACTACTTTAGACCAGAGCCCTATGGAACCCTATTCCCTATATAGTGCACTACTTTAGACCAGAGCCCTATGGAACCCTATTCCCTATATAGTGCACTACTATAGACCAGAGCCCTATTCCCTATATAGTGCACTACTATAGACCAGAACCCTATGGCACCCTATTCCCTATATAGTAGACTACTTTAGACCAGAGCCCTATTCCCTATATAGTGCTCTACTATAGACCAGAGCCCTATGGCACCCTATTCCCTATATAGTGCACTACTTTAGACCAGAGCCCTATGGGACCCTATTCCCTATATAGTGCACTACTTTAGACCAGAGCTCTATGGCACCCTATTCCCTATATAGTGCACTACTTTAGACCAGAGCCCTATGGGACCCTATTCCCTATATAGTGCACTACTTTAGACCAGAGCCCTATGGGACCCTATTCCCTATATAGTGCACTACTTTAGACCAGAGCCCTATAGAACCCTATTCCCTATATAGTGCACTACTTTATACCAGAGCCCTATAGAACCCTATTCCCTATATAGTGCACTACTTTAGACCAGAGCCCTATGGAACCCTATTCCCTATATAGTGCACTACTTTATACCAGAGCCCTATAGAACCCTATTCCCTATATAGTGCACTACTTTAGACCAGAGCCCTATGGAACCCTATTCCCTATATAGTGCACTACTTTAGACCAGAGCCCTATGGAACCCTATTCCCTATATAGTGCACTACTTTAGACCAGAGCCCTATGGAACCCTATTCCCTATATAGTGCACTACTTTAGACCAGGGTTCATCGGTGGGTCTGTACCAGCTTGATGAAACCAAACAGAAGCAAACAAGACCAAATGAGGAGGGACCTGAATTTGCCCTGTAAGATGCTCTCGTTTTTATTGCAAACAGTTTTCTATTTTAAAACGTTTAGCTAATTTGTGCACTAATGAATACACCCCTTTTTGTTTACTCTGAACTAGTCAACCTACCAGTCCTTCAACCTGTCCCTGAACTAGTCAACCTACCAGTCCTTCAACCTGTCCTTTCAGAACAGATGGTTTTCTCTTCTTCAAGCAGCTGGACAGAGTTTTGTCTCATGACTATTGTCAAGTAACCCCAGGGTCCTGGTATCCCCGAGTGGGTCAGATCAGGTGTGGCTGTGTTGGGGCTTTACCCATGCACAATCAGATCCAATGACAACCTATGGTTATGTGGGCCTCCTGTTGTGCTCTCTCTCTCTACTGTCCTCCT
>NW_025550640.1:0-21035 GCF_905237065.1 Salmo salar
AGACAGACAGATGTTAATTGCTTGACAGCTCCAGCCCAGAGATGAGGTTATGTTGACAGCTCCAGCCCAGACAGACAGATGCGTTACTGTTGGGACAGCCCAGTCACAGATATAGAGGTGTTACTACACAGCTCCAGCCCACAGACAAACATATGTTACTGTTGACAGCTCCAGCCCAGACAGACAGAGATGTTACTGTTGATAGGTCTATCCAGACAGTGATGATGTTACTGTTGACAGCTCCAGCCCAGACAGACAAATAGTACTGTTGAGAGTTTGTCAGACAGACAGATGTTACGTTTGAATAGTCTGTTTCGCACAGATATTAATAACAGCCCAGGCCCAGACAGACAGATGTTACTGCTGACAGCTCCAGCTCAGACAGACAGATGTTACTGCTGAATAGCTCCAAACAGACAGACAGATGTTACTATGATGGCCCAGCCCAGACAGACAGATGTTACTGTTGACAGCTCCAGCCCAGACAGACAGATGTTACTGCTTGACAGCTCAGTTCAGACAGACAGAGGGGCACACAAAACACTCCAGCCCAGACACAGACAGATGTTACTGTTGACAGCCTACCCAAGACAGACAGATGTTACTGCTGACAGCTCCAGCCCAGACAGACAGAGGTTACTGTTGACAGCTCCAGCCCCAGACAGACAGAGGTTACTGTTGACAGCTCCAGCCCAGACAGACAGAATTACTGTTGACCAGCTCCAGCCCAAGACAGACAGATGTTACCAAGGACAGCTCAGGCCCAGACAGACAGAGGTTACTGCTTGACAGATCTTGGAGCCCAGACATATGATGTTAATTTGCTGACTGCGCCAGCCCAGACAGACAGACATGACTGCTGACAGCTCCAAGCTCAGATTGGCACAGATGTTACTGTTGACATCCAGACAGACAAAATAGTACTGTTGACAGTTTCAGCTCCAGACAGACAGATGTTACTGTTGACAGCTCCAGCCCAGACAGACACAGATGTTATGTTGATAGCTCAAGCCTACAGATACAGACAGATGTTACTGTTGACAGCTCCAGCCCAGACAGACAGATGTTACTGTTGACAGCTCCAGCCCAGACAGACAGAGGCTTAATGCTGATAGCTCCAGCCCAGACAGACAGAGTTACTGCTGATAGCTCCAGCCCAGACAGACAGAGGTTGGTTGTTGATAGCTCCAGCCCAGATATAGATAGATGTTATGCGGACATCAGCCTCCAGACAGACAAGATGTTACTGCTGACAATGAAAGACAGAGTTAAGACAGAAAAATGATACTCAGCCAGACAGACAGATGTTATGTGACAACCAGACAACAGAACGGACATCGAGCCCAGACAGACAGAGGTTACTGTTGACAGAGTTGCTCAGATATAGAGTAACATGACAGACAGATGTTACTGTTGACAGTCAGCTGGTGATGTGTTTTTAGTCAGCCACAGACAGAGGTTACTATGACAACCAGCTAGACAGACAGAGTTACTGTGAATATGTATAGAAGATGTAATACAGACAAGATGTATATGAACAGACAGACAATATGTTGGACACCCAGTGACAGACAGATGTTACTGTTGGCAGCTCCAGCCCATGAAAGAAGATGCTTACTGTTGACAGTAGCTCTCAGATGCAGACAGATGTTTATGTTGACAGCTCAGCCCAGACAGACAGATGTTTATACTTAAGATTACTGTTGACAGCTCCAGCCCATTGACTAAGACAGATGTTATGTTGAATTCCAGCCCAGACAGACAGATGTTATTGTTGACAGCTCCGAGCCCAGACAGACAGAGGTTACTGTTGACGCTCCAGCCTGGGTACAGACAGAGGGTATTGCTGGATACTCCAGCCCAGACAGATAGATGGTTATTGCTGGGATAAAGCTCTAGCTCAGACAGACAGAGATATTGCTGATAGCTCAGCCCAGAGCAGACAGAGGTTGATGTTGACAGCTCAGCCCAGACAGACAGAGGTTACTGTTGACAGCTCAGCCCAGACAGACAGAGGTTACTGTTGATAGCTCCAGCCCAGACAGACAGATGTTACTGTTTGACAGTGAGCCCAGACAGATAGATGTTACTGTTGATAGCTCCAGCCCAGACAGACAGATGTTACTGTTGACAGCTCCAGCCCAGACAGAAGATGTTACTGTTGACAGCTCCAGTCCAGACAGACAGATGTTGAGCTGTTGACAGCTCAGCCAGGTTGGTTTTATTGTTGTTTTAGTGTAGTATATTTATGCTCAAGAAACCATTAGCATTGAGCAGTATGGTTGATACAGCACCAAGCTTATTATGAGGGGTGTGATGTATGTATAATCACAACCTGGCTGACTAGTCTACCTGGTTGAGTTCAGTCCATGTGGCTGGCTACATTCCAGTGTTTATTTCTGCATGGTGGCTGCCAGCTCCTGCTGTGTTGCTCAGTGAAGGTGATGCCCACCTGTGTGGCACTGCCAGGATCTTATCCCCTCTCTCCATCCCTCCCTCTCTCATCTCTCTTCTCTCTCTCTCTCTCTCCTATTTCTCTCTCTCGTCAAAAACCCCCCTCTCCATCTCTGTCACTCTCTCTCTCTCTGTTTCTCTCTCTTCTGGAGGCTCTGCCGTGTGTGCCAACTGCTTAGGTCACTGAGGGGTCGGGGAGATGCGCGCAGGTGACTGTCAGCTGGGGAATGTTATTACTGTCGTGGAGCATGTCGCTTGTGCTGCCAGGTAGACTCTTCACACAGACTGTCCATGGGACTGAGAGACATACGTACACGCTTGATTCATATCTGTAGTAACAGCCTAGTAGTTCTATAGTTTGTCCATAAGTGCGTTCTTCAGGTATCACTGATGACAGAAAACAATCTCTTCACACCATGAAGCCTGGGTTAGAGCAGTTGTTTTTGCTGTGACGTTATCTCTCATCCCAGATACCAGCATCTTCTGAGATCAGCTTCCAAGTGAAGAATAGTAAGTCCTGTGTTTGTCATCTTTGTAATGCATACTCAGAGAGAACAAGGAGTAGATTCACACACAGAGCGCGGCAGATGTTTATTAAGCCTTCCCAGAAGGCAGGAATCGTGGTCACAGGCAGCCAATGGTCAAACACAAGTAGGCAGTCAAAACGAACAATACCTCACAACCATACAAACAGAAAGAACTGAACTAAACAGGAGCTGATGAGACCAGGTGAGAAACAAACAGGTGAAATCAATGAACAAAAATGAAAGACAGGGCTACGTTCCAGAACACAAAGAAACAGGGCTACGCTTCAGAACACAAAGAAGCAGGGCTACTGTTCAAGAACACAAAGAAACTAGGCTCGTTCCAGAACACAAAGAAACAGGGCTACGTCCAGAACACAAAGAAACAAGCTACGTTCCAGAACACAAAGAAACAGGGCTACGTTCCAGAACACAAAGAAGCAGGGCTATGTTCCAGAACACAAAGAAGCAGGGCTACGTTCCAGAACACAAAGAAACAGGGCTACGTTCCAGAACACAAAGAAACAGGGCTCTTCCAGAACACAAAGAAACAGGGCTACGTTCCAGAACACAAAGAAACATGGCTACGTTCCAGAACACAAAAGAAGCAGGGCTACGTTCCAGAACACAAAGAAACAGGGCTACGTTCCAGAACACAAAGAAGCAGGGCTACGTTCCAGAACACAAAGAAGCAGGGCTACGTTCCAGAACACAAAGAAGAGCAGGGCTGCGTTCCAGAACACAAAGAAACAGGGCTACGTTCCAGAACACAAAGAAACAGGGCTACGCCAGAACACAAAGAAACAGGGCTACGTTCCAGAATCACAAAGAAACATGGCTACGTTCCAGAACACAAAGAAGCAGGGCTACGTTCCAGAACACAAAGAAACAGGGAGTTTCCAGAACACAAAGAAGCAGGGCTACGTCCAGAACACAAAGAAACAGGGCTACGTTCCAGAACACAAAGAAACAGGGCTACGTTCCAGAACACAAAGAAACAGGGCTACGTTCCAGAACTACAAAGAAACAGGGCTACGTTCCAGAACACAAAGAAAACAGGGCTACGTTCCAGAACACAAAGAAACAGGGCTACGCCAGAACACAAAGAAACAGGGCTACGTCCAGAACACAAAGAAACAGGGCTCGTTCCAGAACACAAAGAAGCAGGGCTACGTCCAGAACACAAAGAAACAGGGCTACGTTTCTAGAACACAAAGAAACAGGGCTACGTTCCAGAACACAAAGAAACAGGGCTACGTTCCAGAACACAAAGAAACAGGGCTACGTCTCCAGAACACAAAGAGAGCAGGGCTACGTTCCAGAACACAAAGAAACAGGGCTACGTTCCAGAACACAAAGAAGCAGGGCTACGTTCCAGAACACAAAGAAACAGGGCTACGTTCCAGAACACAAAGAAACAGGGCTACGTTCCAGAACACAAAGAAACAGGGCTACGTTCCAGAACACAAAGAAGCAGGGCTACGTTCCAGAACACAAAGAAGCAGGGCTACGTTCCAGAACACAAAGAAACAGGGCTACGTTCCAGAACACAAAGAAGCAGGGCTACGTTCCAGAACACAAAGAAACAGGGCTCGTTCCAGAACACAAAGAAACAGGGCTACGTTCCAGAACACAAAGAAACAGGGTACGTTTCAGAACACAAAGAAGCAGGGCTACGTTCCAGAACACAAAGAAGCAGGGGCTACGTTCCAGAACACAAAGAAGCAGGGCTACGTTCCAGAACACAAAGAAGCAGGGCTCGTTCCAGAACACAAAGAAGCAGGGCTACGTTCCAGAACACAAAGGAACAGGGCTACGTTCCAGAACACAAAGAAACAGGGCTACGTTCCAGAACACAAAGAACAGGGCTCGTTCCAGAACACAAAGGAACAGGGCTACGTTCCAGAACACAAAGAAACAGGGCTACGTTCCAGAACACAAAGGAACAGGGCTACGTTCCAGAACACAAAGGAACAGGGCTACGTTCCAGAACACAAAAGAAGAAACAGGGCTCGTTCCAGAACACAAAGAAACAGGGGGCTACGTTCCAGAACACAAAGAGAACAGGCTACGTTCCAGAACACAAAAGAAACAGGGCTACGTTCCCAGAACACAAAGAAACAGGGCTACGCTCCAGAACACAAAGAAACAGGGCTGAGTTCCAGAACACAAAGAAACAGGGGCTACGTTCCAGAACACAAAGAAAGAACAGGGCTCGTTCCAGAACACAAAGAAGCAGGGCTGCGTTCCAGAACACAAAGAAACAGGGCTACGTTCCAGAACACAAAGAAACAGGGCTACGTTCCAGAACACAAAGAAACAGGGCTACGTTCCAGAACACAAAGAAGCAGGGCTACGTTCCAGAACACAAAGAAACAGGGCTACGTTCCAGAACACAAGAAACAGGGCTAGTTCAGAACACAAGAGAAACAGGGCTACGTTCCAGAACACAAAGAAACAGGGCACGTTCCAGAACACAAAGAAACAGGGCTACGTTCCAGAACACAAAGAAACAGGGCTACGTTCCAGAACACAAAGAAACATGGCTACGTTCCAGAACACAAAGAAACAGGGCTACGTTCCAGAACACAAAGAAACAGGGCTACGTTCCAGAACACAAAGAAACAGGGCTACGTTCCAGAACACAAAGAAACAGGGCTACGTTCCAGAACACAAAGAAACAGGGCTACGTTCCAGAACACAAAGAAACAGGGGCTACGTTCCAGAACACAAAGAAAAAGAAGATAAGGTTGACTAAAGAAAAGAAAAGCAGAACCTTACAATGTTATTGGTCAGAATAGTAGACAAGTCCTAGTTTATGTTTACACCTTGGGAATGTGGATGTCATCTCGTAGCTGAGGTCTGTTTTGATATTAGACACACTATATTCCATATTCCTTATTGTCCTGACTGCTGGGTGTCACTGGACATATTCTGTGTAGTGGTAATCTACATCCATCCTCTATCCTAGCCTAACCTCCTGGCAGGCGCACACATACACACACACACACCCACAGAGTTGAGTCCAGCCTCCCTCCCCTCCCTTCCCCAGCCTCCCCTGGTTAAGTCCCCAGGCTTTAGTCTAGTTTACCCAACAGAGTCAGTGGGACATTGAATCCTAAATCTCTTCCCTTCCTCATGCTCCACCGCCCCATTTATGAGGCCTTTCACAGCAGGCAGCACCAGAAACAACGCCTGCCTGGACCTCAATGAAGGAACGAGGCAGTGAATGAATGAACGAGAGGAATGAAAGAAGAAAAATGACTACAGCAGTGATGTGTGAAGTGAATTATGAGGTAGTTGGATGGATGAGTGAATCTTTGAAATGTGGTTATGACATAGCTCTATACCGGTATGCTATAAACACCTGCTCTATTGTGATGTCACTTAGTTTTCTATGTGGTTATGACATAGCTCTATACCGGTATGTTGTAAACACCTGCTCTATTGTGATGTCACTTAGTTTTCTATGTGGTTATGACATAGCTCTATACAGGTATGTTGTAAACACCTGCTCTATTGTGATGTCACTTAGTTTTCTATGTGGTTATGACATAGCTCTATACAGGTATGTTGTAAATGCACCTGCTCTATTGTGATGTCACTTAGTTTTCTATGTGGTTATGACATAGCTCTATACAGGTATGTTGTAAACACCTGCTCTATTGTGATGTCACTTAGTTTTCTATGTGGTTATGACATAGCTCTATACCGGTATGTTGTAAACACCTGCTCTATTGTGATGTCACTTAGTTTTCTATGTGGTTATGACATAGCTCTATACCGGTATGTTGTAAACACCTGCTCTATTGTGATGTCACTTAGTTTTCTAGTGGTTATGACATAGCTCTATACAGGTATGTTGTAAACACCTGCTCTATTGTGATGTCACTTAGTTTTCTATGTGGTTATGACATAGCTCTATACAGGTATCTTGTAAACACCTGCTCTATTGTGATGTCACTTAGTTTTCTATGTGGTTATGACATAGCTCTATACAGGTATGTTGTAAACACCTGCTCTATTGTGATGTCACTTAGTTTTCTATGTGGTTATGACATAGCTCTATACAGGTATGTTGTAAACACCTGCTCTATTGTGATGTAACTTAGTTTTCTATGTGGTTATGACATAGCTCTATACCGGTATGCTCTAAATACCTGCTCTATTGTGATGTCACTTAGTTTTCTATGTGGTTATGACATAGCTCTATACAGGTATGCTGTAAACACCTGCTCTATTGTGATGTCACTTAGTTTTCTATGTGGTTATGACATAGCTCTATACAGGTATGTTGTAAACACCTGCTCTATTGTGATGTCACTTAGTTTTCTATGTGGTTATGACAGCTCTATACAGGTATGTTGTAAACACCTGCTCTACTGTGATGTCACTTAGTTTTCTATGTGGTTATGACATAGCTCTATACAGGTATGTTGTAAACACCTGCTCTATTGTGATGTCACTTAGTTTTCTATGTGGTTATGACATAGCTCTATACAGGTATGTTCTAAACACCTGCTCTATTGTGATGTCACTTAGTTTTCTATGTGGTTATGACATAGCTCTATACAGGTATGTTGTAAACACCTGCTCTATTGTGATGTCACTTAGTTTTCTATGTGGTTATGACATAGCTCTATACAGGTATGTTGTAAAACACCTGCTCTATTGTGATGTCACTTAGTTTTCTATGTGGTTATGACATAGCTCTATACAGGTATGTTGTAAACACCTGCTCTATTGTGATGTCACTTAGTGTTCTATGTGGTTATGACATAGCTCTATACCGGTATTTTTGTAAACACCTGCTCTATTGTGATGTCACTTAGGTTTCTATGTGGTTATGACATAGCTCTATACCGGTATGTTGTAAACACCTGCTCTATTGTGATGTCACTTAGTTTTCTATGTGGTTATGACATAGCTCTATACAGGTATGTTGTAAACACCTGCTCTATTGTGATGTCACTTAGTTTTCTATGTGGTTATGACATAGCTCTATACAGGTATGTTGTAAACACCTGCTCTATTGTGATGTCACTTAGTGTTCTATGTGGTTATGACATAGCTCTATACTGGTATGTTGTAAACACCTGCTCTATTGTGATGTCACTTAGGTTTCTATGTGGTTATGACATAGCTCTATACCGGTATGTTGTAAACACCTGCTCTATTGTGATGTCACTTAGTTTTCTATGTGGTTATGACATAGCTCTATACCGGTATGTTGTAAACACCTGCTCTATTGTGATGTCACTTAGTTTTCTATGTGGTTATGACATAGCTCTATACAGGTATGTTGTAAACACCTGCTCTATTGTGATGTCACTTAGTTTTCTATGTGGTTATGACATAACTCTATACAGGTATGTTGTAAACACCTGCTCTATTGTGATGTCACTTAGTTTTCTATGTGGTTATGACATAGCTCTATACAGGTATGTTGTAAACACCTGCTCTATTGTGATGTCACTTAGTTTTCTATGTGGTTATGACATAGCTCTATACAGGTATGTTGTAAACACCTGCTCTATTGTGATGTCACTTAGTTTTCTATGTGGTTATGACATAGCTCTATACAGGTATGTTGTAAACACCTGCTCTATTGTGATGTCACTTAGTTTTCTATGTGGTTATGACATAGCTCTATACAGGTATGTTGTAAACACCTGCTCTATTGTGATGTCACTTAGTTTTCTATGTGGTTATGACATAGCTCTATACAGGTATGTTGTAAACACCTGCTCTATTGTGATGTCACTTAGTTTTCTATGTGGTTATGACATAGCTCTATACCGGTATGTTGTAAACACCTGCTCTATTGTGATGTCACTTAGGTTTCTATGTGGTTATGACATAGCTCTATACCGGTATGTTGTAAACACCTGCTCTATTGTGATGTCACTTAGTTTTCTATGTGGTTATGACATAGCTCTATACCGGTATGTTGTAAACACCTGCTCTATTGTGATGTCACTTAGTTTTCTATGTGGTTATGACATAGCTCTATACCGGTATGTTGTAAACACCTGCTCTATTGTGATGTCACTTAGTTTTCTATGTGGTTATGACATAGCTCTATACAGGTATCTTGTAAACACCTGCTCTATTGTGATGTCACTTAGTTTTCTATGTGGTTATGACATAGCTCTATACAGGTATGTTGTAAACACCTGCTCTATTGTGATGTCACTTAGTTTTCTATGTGGTTATGACATAGCTCTATACAGGTATGTTGTAAACACCTGCTCTATTGTGATGTCACTTAGTTTTCTATGTGGTTATGACATAGCTCTATACAGGTATGCTCTAAATACCTGCTCTATTGTGATGTCACTTAGTTTTCTATGTGGTTATGACATAGCTCTATACAGGTATGCTGTAAACACCTGCTCTATTGTGATGTCACTTAGTTTTCTATGTGGTTATGACATAGCTCTATACAGGTATGTTGTAAACACCTGCTCTATTGTGATGTCACTTAGTTTTCTATGTGGTTATGACATAGCTCTATACAGGTATGTTGTAAACACCTGCTCTACTTGTGATGTCACTTAGTTTTCTATGTGGTTATGACATAGCTCTATACAGGTATGTTGTAAACACCTGCTCTATTGTGATGTCACTTAGTTTTCTATGTGGTTATGACATAGCTCTATACCGGTATGCTCTAAATACCTGCTCTATTGTGATGTCACTTAGTTTTCTATGTGGTTATGACATAGCTCTATACAGGTATGTTGTAAACACCTGCTCTATTGTGATGTCACTTAGTTTTCTATGTGGTTATGACATAGCTCTATACAGGTATGTTGTTAAACACCTGCTCTATTGTGATGTCACTTAGTTTTCTATGTGGTTATGACATAGCTCTATACCGGTATGTTGTAAACACCTGCTCTATTGTGATGTCACTTAGTTTTCTATGTGGTTATGACATAGCTCTATACAGGTATGTTGTAAACACCTGCTCTATTGTGATGTCACTTAGTTTTCTATGTGGTTATGACATAGCTCTATACAGGTATCTTGTAAACACCTGCTCTATTGTGATGTCACTTA
Source organism: Salmo salar (assembly GCF_905237065.1). Taxonomy (NCBI): domain Eukaryota; kingdom Metazoa; phylum Chordata; class Actinopteri; order Salmoniformes; family Salmonidae; genus Salmo; species Salmo salar. Next base: position 10,044 of record NW_025550640.1, read on the forward strand.
GTTTTCTATGTGGTTATGACATAGCTCTATACAGGTATGTTGTAAACACCTGCTCTATTGTGATGTCACTTAGTTTTCTATGTGGTTATGACATAGCTCTATACAGGTATGTTGTAAACACCTGCTCTATTGTGATGTCACTTAGTTTTCTATGTGGTTATGGCATAGCTCTATACAGGTATGTTCTAAACACCTGCTCTATTGTGATGTCACTTAGTTTTCTATGTGGTTATGACATAGCTCTATACAGGTATGTTATAAACACCTGCTCTATTGTGATGTCACTTAGTTTTCTATGTGGTTATGACATAGCTCTATACAGATATGTTGTAAACACCTGCTCTATTGTGATGTCACTTAGTTTTCTATGTGGTTATGACATAGCTCTATACCGGTATGTTGTAAACACCTACTCTATTGTGATGTCACTTAGTTTTCTATGTGGTTATGACATAGCTCTATACAGGTATGTTGTAAACACCTGCTCTATTGTGATGTCACTTAGTTTTCTATGTGGTTATGACATAGCTCTATACAGGTATGTTGTAAACACCTGCTCTATTGTGATGTCACTTAGTTTTCTATGTGGTTATGACATAGCTCTATACCGGTATGCTCTAAATACCTGCTCTATTGTGATGTCACTTAGTTTTCTATGTGGTTATGACATAGCTCTATACAGGTATGCTGTAAACACCTGCTCTATTGTGATGTCACTTAGTTTTCTATGTGGTTATGACATAGCTCTATACAGGTATGTTGTAAACACCTGCTCTATTGTGATGTCACTTAGTTTTCTATGTGGTTATGACATAGCTCTATACAGGTATGTTGTAAACACCTGCTCTATTGTGATGTCACTTAGTTTTCTATGTGGTTATGACATAGCTCTATACAGGTATGTTGTAAACACCTGCTCTATTGTGATGTCACTTAGTTTTCTATGTGGTTATGACAAAGCTCTATACCGGTATGCTCTAAATACCTGCTCTATTGTGATGTCACTTAGTTTTCTATGTGGTTATGACATAGCTCTATACAGGTATGTTGTAAACACCTGCTCTATTGTGATGTCACTTAGTTTTCTATGTGGTTATGACATAGCTCTATACAGGTATGTTGTAAACACCTGCTCTATTGTGATGTCACTTAGTTTTCTATGTGGTTATGACATAGCTCTATACCGGTATGTTGTAAACACCTGATCTATTGTGATGTCACTTAGTTGTCTATGTCCCGAAGTATAGCCTGGCTAGAGACTAATACACTTCCATTTCAGTGTGATCTTTTGGGTCAACATAGACAACAGAGGATTCCTACTGTGAGAGTTGCAGCTGCTCTCTCTCTCACTCTCTCTTTCTCTCTCTCCTCTCTATTTCTTCTTTCTTTCTTTCTCTCTTTCCCTTTCTCTCTCTCTCTCTCACTCTTCCTCTCTCCTCTCCCTTTCTCTTTTTCCCTTTCTCACTCTCTCTCCATATCTATTTCTGATCTCTCTGCTGTCTCTTCTCTCTCTCTCTCTCTCTCCCTCTCTCTCTCTCTGCTCACACACACACAACATGCACACACATTTATACTGACTCTACACACACACACACACAGTCATCATTTACACTGCTGCTACTCTGTTTATCATATATCCTGATGCCTAGTCACCTTACCCATATACATATCTACCTCCATCACTCCAGTATCCCTGCACATTGTTAATATGGTACTGACCCTGTATATAGTCACCTTACCCATATACATATCTACCTCTATCACTCCAGTATCCCTGTACATTGTTAATATGGTACTGAACTGACCCTGTATATAGTCACCTTACCCCTATACATATCTACCTCTATCACTCCAGTATCCCTGCACATTGTTAATATGGTACTGACCCTGTATATAGTCACCTTACCCATATACATATCTACCTCTATCACTCCAGTATCCCTGTACATTGTTATATGGTACTGAACTGACCCTGTATATAGTCACCTTACCCCTATACATATCTACCTCTATCACTCCAGTATCCCTGTACATTGTTAATATGGTATTGAACTGACCCTGTATATAGTCACCTTACCCCCTATACATATCTACCTCTATCACTCCAGTATCCCTGTACATTGTTAATATGGTACTGAACTGACCCTGTATATAGTCACCTTACCCCTATACATATCTACCTCTATCACTCCAGTATCCCTGCACATTGTTAATATGGTATTGACCCTGTATATAGTCACCTTACCCCTATACATATCTACCTCCATCACTCCAGTATCCCTGCACATTGTTAATATGGTACTGACCCTGTATATAGTCACCTTACCCCTATACATATCTACCCTCTATCACTCCAGTATCTCTGCACGTTGTTAATATGGTACTGAACATTGACCCTGTATATAGTCACCTTACCCATATACATATCTACCTCTATCACTCGAGTATCTCTGCACGTTGTTAATATGGTATTGAACTGACCCTGTATATAGTCACCTTACCCCTATACATATCTACCTCTATCACTCCAGTATCTCTGCACGTTGTTAATATGGTACTGAACTGACCCTGTATATAGTCACCTTACCCATATACATATCTACCTCTATCACTCCAGTATCTCTGCACGTTGTTAATATGGTATTGAACTGACCCTGTATATAGTCACCTTACCCCTATACATATCTACCTCTATCACTCCAGTATCCCTGCACATTGTTAATATGGTACTGACCCTGTATATAGTCACCTTACCCCTATACATATCTACCTCTATCACTCCGGTATCTCTGCACGTTGTTAATATGGTATTGAACTGACCCTGTATATAGTCACCTTACCCCTATACATATCTACCTCTATCACTCCAGTATCCCTGCACATTGTTAATATGGTACTGACTGACCCTGTATATAGTCACCTTACCCCTATACATATCTACCTCTATCACTCCAGTATCCCTGCACATTGTTAATATGGTATTGAACTGACCCTGTATATAGTCACCTTACCCCTATACATATCTACCTCTATCACTCCAGTATCCCTGTACATTGTTAATATGGTATTGAACTGACCCTGTATATAGTCACCTTACCCCTATACATATCTACCTCTATCACTCCAGTATCCCTGCACGTTGTTAATATGGTATTGAACTGACCCTGTATATAGTCACCTTACCCATATACATATCTACCTCTATCACTCCAGTATCTCTGCACGTTGTTAATATGGTACTGACCCTGTATATAGTCACCTTACCCCTATACATATCTACCTCTATCACTCCAGTATCTCTGCACATTGTTAATATGGTATTGAACTGACCCTGTATAGTCACCTTACCCCTATACATATCTACCTCTATCACTCCAGTATCCCTGCACATTGTTAATATGGTATTGAACTGACCCTGTATATAGTCACCTTACCCCTATACATATCTACCTCTATCACTCCAGTATCCCTGTACATTGTTAATATGGTATTGAACTGACCCTGTATATAGTCACCTTACCCCTATACATATCTACCTCTATCACTCCAGTATCCCTGCACGTTGTTAATATGGTATTGAACTGACCCTGTATATAGTCACCTTACCCCTATACATATCTACCTCTATCACTCCAGTATCCCTGCACATTGTTAATATGGTACTGACCCTGTATATAGTCACCTTACCCCTATACATATCTACCTCTATCACTCCAGTATCTCTGCACATTGTTAATATGGTACTGAACTGACCCTGTATATAGTCACCTTACCCATATACATATCTACCTCTATCACTCCAGTATCCCTGCACGTTGTTAATATGGTATTGAACTGACCCTGTATATAGTCACCTTACCACTATACATATCTACCTCCATCACTCCAGTATCCCTGTACATTGTTAATATGGTACTGACCCTGTATATAGTCACCTTACCCCTATACATATCTACCTCTATCACTCCAGTATCTCTGCACGTTGTTAATATGGTATTGAACTGACCCTGTATATAGTCACCTTACCCCTATACATATCTACCTCTATCACTCCAGTATCTCTGCACGTTGTTAATATGGTATTGAACTGACCCTGTATATAGTCACCTTACCCCTATACATATCTACCTCTATCACTCCAGTATCCCTGTACATTGTTAATATGGTACTGACCCTGTATATAGTCACCTTACCCCTATACATATCTACCTCTATCACTCCAGTATCTCTGCACGTTGTTAATATGGTATTGAACTGACCCTGTATATAGTCACCTTACCCCTATACATATCTACCTCTATCACTCCAGTATCTCTGCACGTTGTTAATATGGTATTGAACTGACCCTGTATATAGTCACCTTACCCCTATACATATCTACCTCTATCACTCCAGTATCCCTGTACATTGTTAATATGGTATTGAACTGACCCTGTATATAGTCACCTTACCCCTATACATATCTACCTCTATCACTCCAGTATCCCTGCACATTGTTAATATGGTATTGAACTGACCCTGTATATAGTCACCTTACCCCTATACATATCTACCTCTATCACTCCAGTATCCCTGTACATTGTTAATATGGTATTGAACTGACCCTGTATATAGTCACCTTACCCCTATACATATCTACCTCTATCACTCCAGTATCCCTGTACATTGTTAATATGGTATTGAACTGACCCTGTATATAGTCACCTTACCCCTATACATATCTACACTCCATCACTCCAGTATCCCTGCACATTGTTAATATGGTACTGACCCTGTATATAGTCACCTTACCCATATACATATCTACCTCTATCACTCCAGTATCCCTGTACATTGTTAATATGGTATTGAACTGACCCTGTATATAGTCACCTTACCCCTATACATATCTACCTCCATCACTCCAGTATCCCTGCACATTGTTAATATGGTACTGACCCTGTATATAGTCACCTTACCCCTATACATATCTACCTCTATCACTCCAGTATCTCTGCACGTTGTTAATATGGTATTGAACTGACCCTGTATATAGTCACCTTACCCCTATACATATCTACCTCTATCACTCCAGTATCCCTGTACATTGTTAATATGGTATTGAACTGACCCTGTATATAGTCACCTTACCCATATACATATCTACCTCTATCACTCCAGTATCCCTGTACATTGTTAATATGGTACTGAACTGACCCTGTATATAGTCACCTTACCCATATACATATCTACCTCTATCACTCCAGTATCCCTGCACATTGTTAATATGGTACTGAACTGACCCTGTATATAGTCACCTTACCCCTATACATATCTACCTCTATCACTCCAGTATCCCTGCACATTGTTAATATGGTACTGACCCTGTATATAGTCACCTTACCCCTATACATATCTACCTCTATCACTCCAGTATCCCTGTACATTGTTAATATGGTATTGAACTGACCCTGTATATAGTCACCTTACCCATATACATATCTACCTCTATCACTCCAGTATCCCTGCACATTGTTAATATGGTATTGAACTGACCCTGTATATAGTCACCTTACCCATATACATATCTACCTCTATCACTCCAGTATCCCTGTACATTGTTAATATGGTACTGAACTGACCCTGTATATAGTCACCTTACCCCTATACATATCTACCTCTATCACTCCAGTATCTCTGCACATTGTTAATATGGTATTGAACTGACCCTGTATATAGTCACCTTACCCCTATACATATCTACCTCTATCACTCCAGTATCTCTGCACATTGTTAATATGGTACTGAACTGACCCTGTATATAGTCACCTTACCCATATACATATCTACCTCTATCACTCCAGTATCCCTGTACATTGTTAATATGGTATTGAACTGACCCTGTATATAGTCACCTTACCCATATACATATCTACCTCTATCACTCCAGTATCTCTGCACGTTGTTAATATGGTACTGACCCTGTATATAGTCACCTTACCCCTATACATATCTACCTCTATCACTCCAGTATCTCTGCACGTTGTTAATATGGTACTGACCCTGTATATAGTCACCTTACCCCTATACATATCTACCTCTATCACTCCAGTATCTCTGCACGTTGTTAATATGGTATTGAACTGACCCTGTATATAGTCACCTTACCCCTATACATATCTACCTCTATCACTCCAGTATCCCTGCACATTGTTAATATGGTACTGACCCTGTATATAGTCACCTTACCCATATACATATCTACCTCTATCACTCCAGTATCCCTGCACATTGTTAATATGGTACTGAACTGACCCTGTATATAGTCACCTTACCCATATACATATCTACCTCTATCACTCCAGTATCCCTGCACATTGTTAATATGGTATTGAACTGACCCTGTATATAGTCACCTTACCCCTATACATATCTACCTCTATCACTCCAGTATCTCTGCACGTTGTTAATATGGTATTGAACTGACCCTGTATATAGTCACCTTACCCCTATACATATCTACCTCCATCACTCCAGTATCTCTGCACATTGTTAATATGGTATTGAACTGACCCTGTATATAGTCACCTTACCCCTATACATATCTACCTCCATCACTCCAGTATCTCTGTACATTGTTAATATGGTATTGAACTGACCCTGTATATAGTCACCTTACCCCTATACATATCTACCTCTATCACTCCAGTATCCCTGCACATTGTTAATATGGTATTGAACTGACCCTGTATATAGTCACCTTACCCCTTATACATATCTACCTCTATCACTCCAGTATCCCTGTACATTGTTAATATGGTATTGAACTGACCCTGTATATAGTCACCTTCTATACATATCTACCTCTATCACTCCAGTATCTCTGTACATTGTTAATATGTATTGAACTGACCCTGTATATAGCTTCTTACCTTCTCTGTTCTTTTTATTTCTTATTTTTATATCTCCTGTGTTTTTGTTCTACCTTGTTATTTTTAGTACTACATTGATATTGATTACTGCATTGTTGTGTTTAGAGCTTGTAAAAAAGGCATTTCACTGTACTTGTGGACGTGGCATTAAAACTTGAAAGTGAACATAAGAGAGAGGTAACATAGTTAGAGAGAGGTAACATAGTTAGAGAGAGGTAACATAGTTAGAGAGAGGTAACATAGAGAGAGGTAACATAGTTAGAGAGAGGTAACATAGATAGAGAGAGGTAACATAGAGAGAGGTAACATAGTTAGAGAGAGGTAACATAGATAGAGAGAGGTAACATAGAGAGAGGTAACATAGTTAGAGAGAGGTAACATAGATAGAGAGAGGTAACATAGATAGATAGAGGTTACATAGTTAGAGAGAGGTAACATAGATAGAGAGAGGTAACATAGATAGAGAGAGGTAACATAGTTAGAGAGAGGTAACATAGTTAGAGGTAACATAGATAGAGAGAGGTAACATAGATAGAGAGAGGTAACATAGTTAGAGAGGGGTAACATAGAGAGAGGTAACATAGTTAGAGAGAGGTAACATAGATAGAGAGAGGTAACATAGATAGATAGAGGTTACATAGTTAGAGAGAGGTAACATAGTTAGAGGTAACATAGATAGAGAGAGGTAACATAGATAGAGAGAGGTAACATAGTTAGAGAGAGGTAACATAGATAGAGGTAACATAGTTAGAGAGAGGTAACATAGTTAGAGAGGTAACATGATAGAGGATAACATAGATGAGAGAGAGGTAACATAGTTAGAGAGAGAGAGGTAACATAGATAGAGAGAGGTAACATAGATAGAGAGAGGTTTGTATAGTTAGAGAGAGAGGTAACATAGGTTAGAGGTAACATAGATAGAGAGAGGTAACATAGATAGAGAGAGGTAAACATAGTTAGAGAGAGGAAACATAGATAGAGGTAAACATAGTTAGAGAGAGGTAACATAGTTAAGAGAGGTAACAGGAGTAGTTAGAGGAGGTAACATAGTTAGAGAGAGGAAACATAGTTAGAGAGAGGTAACATAGATAGAGGTAAGATAGTTAGAGAGAGGTAAACATAGTTAGAGAGAGGTAACATAGTTAGAGAGAACATAGATAGAGGAAAAGAGAGGTAATATAGTTAGAGAGAGAGGTAATATAGTTAAGGAGAGAGGTTACATAGTTAGAGAGGTAACATAGATAGATAGAGAGAAGTAACAGATAGAGAGAGGGGATAACATAGTTAGAGAGAGGTAAAACATAGATAGAGAGAGGTAACATAGTTAGAGAGAGGTAACATAGATAGAGAGAGGTAACATAGATAGAGAGAGGTAACATAGTTAGAGAGAGGTAACATAGTTAGAGAGAGGTAACATAGTTAGAGGTAACATAGATAGAGAGAGGTAACATAGATAGAGAGAGGTAACATAGATAGAGGTAACATAGATAGAGAGAGGTAACATAGATAGAGAGAGGTAACATAGAGAGAGGTAACATAGTTAGAGAGAGGTAACATAGATAGAGAGAGGTAACATAGTTAGAAGAGAGGTAACATAGATAGAGGTAACATAGTTAGAGAGAGGTAAACATAGTTAGAGAGAGGTAACAGTAGTTAGAGAGAGGTAACATAGAGAAATAGAGAGAGGTAACATAGTTAGGAGAGAGGTTACATAGTTAGAGAGAGAGGTAACATAGATAGAGGTAACATAGTGTTAGAGAGAGGTAACATAGTTAGAGAGAGGTAACATAGTTAGAGAGAGTGTAAGTGCATAGTTAGAGAGAGGTAACATAGTTAGAAGAGAGGTGAAGGTAGTTAGAAACAGGTAAGGAGAGAGAGAGAGGTAACATAGATAGAGAGAGAGGTAACATAGATAGAGAGAGGAATAACATAGTTAGAGAGACATAGCAGAGAGAGAGGTAACATAGATAGAGGTAACATAGTTAGAGAGAGGTAACATAGATAGAGGTAACATAGATGAGAGAGGTAACATAGTTAGGGTAACATAGATAGAGAGAGGTAACATAGTTAGAGGTAACATAGTTAGAGAGAGGTAACATAGATAGAGGTAACATAGATAGAGAGAGGGTAACATAGTTAGAGAGAGGTAACATAGATGAGAGAGAGAGGTAAACATAGTTAGAGAGAGGTAACATAGTTAGAGAGGTAACATAGATAGGGTAACATAGTTAGAGAGAGGTAACATAGTTGAGAGAGAGAGGTAACATAGTTAGAGAGAGGTAATATAGTTAGAGAGAGGTAACATAGTTAGAGAGATTGGTACATAGTTAGAGAGAGGTAACATAGATAGAGAGAGGTAACATAGTTAGAGGTAACATAGTTAGAGAGAGGTAACATAGAGAGAGGTAACATAGATGAGAGAGAGGTAACATAGATAGAGAGGTAACATAGTTAGAGAGAGGTAACATAGTTAGAGAGAGGTAACATAGTTAGAGAGAGGTAACATAGGTTAGAGAGAGGTCAACATAGTTAGAGAGAGGTAACATAGAGAAGAGGTAACATAGTTAGAGAGAGGTAACATAGATATAGAGAGGTAACATAGTTAGAGGTAACATAGTTAGAGAGAGGTAACATAGATAGAGAGAGGTAACATAGATAGAGAGAGAGGTAACATAGTTAGAGAGAGAGAGGGTAACATAGATAGAGGTAACATAGTTGAGAGAGAGGTAACTAGTTAGAGAGGTAACATAGATAGAGGTAACATAGATAGAGAGAGGTAACATAGTTAGAGAGAGAGGTAACATAGATAGAGAGAGGTAACATAGATGGAGAGAGGTTACATAGTAGAGAGAGGTAACATAGTTAGAGGTAACATAGATAGAGAGGTAACATAGATTAGAGAGAGGTAACATAGTTAGAGAGAGGTAACATAGATAGAGGTAACATAGTTAGAGAGAGGTAACATAGTTAGAGAGGTAACATAGTTAGAGAGAGGTAACATAGTTAGAGAGAGGTAACATAGTTAGAGAGAGGGTAACATAGATAGAGAGGTACCAACATAGTTGAGAGAGAGGTAAGCCATAGTTAGAGAGAGGTAACATAGATAGAGAGAGGTAACATAGTTAGAGAGAGGTAACATAGTTAGAGAGAGGTTACATAGTTAGAGAGGAGGTAAATAGATAGATAGAGAGAGGTAACATAGATAGAGAGAGAGGTAACATAGTTAGAGAGAGTTAACATAGATAGAGAGAGGTAACATAGTTAGAGAGAGGTAACATAGATAGAGAGAGGAAACATAGATAGAGAGGTGAACATAGTTAGAGAGAGGTAACATAGTTAGAGAGAGAGTAACATAGTTAGAGGTAACATAGATAGAGAGAGGTAAACATAGATAGAGAGGTAACATAGATAGAGGTGCAACAGATAGAGAGAGGTAACATAGAATAGAATGAGAGGTAACACAATAGAGAGAGGTAACATAGTTAGAGAGAGGTAACATAGATAGAGAGAGGTAACATTAGAGTTAGAGGTAACATAGTTATGAGAGAGGTAACATAGTTAGGTAACATAGATAGAGAGGTAACATAGTTAGAGAAGAGGTAACATAGATAGAGAGGTAACATGATGAGAGAGAGGTAACATAGTTAGAGAGAGGTAACATAGATAGAGGTAACATAGTTAGAACAGAGAGGTAAGCATAGTTGAGGAGGTAACATAGTTAGAGAGAGGTAACATAGTTAGAGAGGGGTAACATAAGTTAGAGAGAAGGTAAAGCATTAGAGGTAGAGAGAGGTAACATAGATAGAGTTAACATAAATTGATAGAGAGAGGTACACAAGTAGATAACAAAGAGAGGTAACATAGGAGAAGAGAGGTCAAACATAGAGTAAGAGAGAGGGTAACATGAGATAGAGGTAGAGTAGTTGAGAGAGGTAACATGGTGAAAGAGAGGTAACATTAGATAGAGAGAGGTAACATAGATAGAGAGAGGTAACATAGATAGAGAGAGAGGTAACATAGATTAGAGGAGTAACATAGCATAGAGAGAGTAACATAGTTAGAGAGAGGTAACATAGATAGA
>NW_025550641.1:0-23724 GCF_905237065.1 Salmo salar
ATACCTCCCAGTCTCCCCCTATACCCCCAGTCTCCCCCTATACTCCCCAGTCTACCCCTAAACCCCCAGTCTCCCCTAAACCCCCAGTCTCCCCTATACCCCCAGTCTCCCCTAAACCCCCAGTCTCCCCTAAACCCCCAGTCTCCCCCATACCCCCAGTCTCCCCCTATACCCCAGTCTCCCCTATACCCCCCAGTCTTCCCCCTATACCCCCATCTCCCCTATACCTCCCAGTCTCCCCTATACCTCCCAGTCTCCCCATATGTCCCAGTCTCCCCTATACCCCCAGTCTCCCCTAAACCCCCAGTCTCCCCCTAAACCCCCAGTCTCCCCTAAACCCCAAGTCTCCCCCTATACGTCCCAGTCTCCCCTAAACCCCCAGTCTCCCCTATACGTCCCAGTCTCCCCTATACGTCCCAGTCTCCCCCTATACGTCCCAGTCTCCCCCTAAACCCCCAGTCTCCCCTAAACCCCCCAGTCTCCCCCTATACGTCCCAGTCTCCCCTAAACCCCCCAGTCTCCCCTATACCCCCAGTCTCCCCTATACCCCCAGTCTCCCCTATACCCCCAGTCTCCCCTATACCTCCCAGTCTCCCCAATACGTCCCAGCCTCCCCTATACCCCCATCTCCCCCTATACCTCCCAGTCTCCCCCCTATATGTCCCAGTCTCCCCCCTATACGTCCCAGTCTCCCCTATACGTCCCAGTCTCCCCCAATACCCCCAGTCTCCCCCTATACCCCCAGTCTCCCCCTATACGTCCCAGTCTCCCCTATACCCACAGTCTCCCCTATACGTCCCAGTCTCCCCATAGGTCCCAGTCTCCCCCTATACCCCCAGTCTCCCCTATATGTCCCAGTCTCCCCTATACGTCCCAGTCTCCCCTATACCTCCCCTTGCCAGAGTCATCATCAGGTACATAATAACCAGGAGAATGTTGCTGAGGGCTACTCTACTATAAGGGAGCGCTCTGAAGCAGGAGACAGATTTCTGGAAGGAAACCCTGGTGGTCTGCTATCCTGCTCTTTCTCTCTGTCCTCTGTCAAATGTCCATTTCATTTCAGCTGCAGTTGAGGAAATACAGAGGAACTGTTTCTATAACAGAGTCTAGATCATAACAGTGGTAGGTTGGTTCAGTATGTGAATACAGAGGAACTGTTTCTATAACAGAGTCTAGATCATAACAGTGGTAGGTTGGTTCAGTATGTGAATACAGAGGTACTATAACAGAGTCTAGATCATAACAGTGGTAGATTGGTTCAGTATGTGAATACAGAGGTACTATAACAGAGTCTAGATCATAACAGTGGTAGATTGGTTCAGTATGTGAATACAGAGGAACTACTATAACAGAGTCTAGATCATAACAGTGGTAGATTGGTTCAGTATGTGAATACAGAGGTACTATAACAGAGTCTAGATCATAACAGTGGTAGATTGGTTCAGTATGTGAATACAGAGGTACTATAACAGAGTCTAGATCATAACAGTGGTAGGTTGGTTCAGTATGTGAATACAGAGGTACTATAACAGAGTCTAGATCATAACAGTGGTAGATTGGTTCAGTATGTGAATACAGAGGTACTATAACAGAGTCTAGATCATAACAGTGGTAGGTTGGTTCAGTATGTGAATACAGAGGTACTATAACAGAGTCTAGATCATAACAGTGGTAGATTGGTTCAGTATGTGAATACAGAGGAAGTTCTATAACAGAGTCTAGATCATAACAGTGGTAGGTTGGTTCAGTATGTGAATACAGAGGTACTATAACAGAGTCTAGATCATAACAGTGGTAGGTTGGTTCAGTATGTGAATACAGAGGTACTATAACAGAGTCTAGATCATAACAGTGGTAGATTGGTTCAGTATGTGAATACAGAGGTACTATAACAGAGTCTAGATCATAACAGTGGTAGATTGGTTCAGTATGTGAATACAGAGGTACTATAACAGAGTCTAGATCATAACAGTGGTAGATTGGTTCAGTATGTGAATACAGAGGTACTATAACAGAGTCTAGATCATAACAGTGGTAGGTTGGTTCAGTATGTGAATACAGAGGTACTATAACAGAGTCTAGATCATAACAGTGGTAGATTGGTTCAGTATGTGAATACAGAGGTACTATAACAGAGTCTAGATCATAACAGTGGTAGATTGGTTCAGTATGTGAATACAGAGGTAGTATAACAGAGTCTAGATCATAACAGTGGTAGATTGGTTCAGTATGTGAATACAGAGGAACTACTATAACAGAGTCTAGATCATAACAGTGGTAGGTTGGTTCAGTATGTGAATACAGAGGTACTATAACAGAGTCTAGATCATAACAGTGGTAGGTTGGTTCAGTATGTGAATACAGAGGTACTATAACAGAGTCTAGATCATAACAGTGGTAGATTGGTTCAGTATGTGAATACAGAGGAATGTTCTATAACAGAGTCTAGATCATAACAGTGGTAGATTGGTTCAGTATGTGAATACAGAGGTACTATAACAGAGTCTAGATCATAACAGTGGTAGATTGGTTCAGTATGTGAATACAGAGGTACTATAACAGAGTCTAGATCATAACAGTGGTAGATTGGTTCAGTATGTGAATACAGAGGTACTATAACAGAGTCTAGATCATAACAGTGGTAGGTTGGTTCAGTATGTGAATACAGAGGTACTATAACAGAGTCTAGATCATAACAGTGGTAGATTGGTTCAGTATGTGAATACAGAGGTACTATAACAGAGTCTAGATCATAACAGTGGTAGATTGGTTCAGTATGTGAATACAGAGGTACTATAACAGAGTCTAGATCATAACAGTGGTAGATTGGTTCAGTATGTGAATACAGAGGTACTATAACAGAGTCTAGATCATAACAGTGGTAGATTGGTTCAGTATGTGAATACAGAGGTACTATAACAGAGTCTAGATCATAACAGTGGTAGATTGGTTCAGTATGTGAATACAGAGGTACTGTCTATAACAGAGTCTAGATCATAACAGTGGTAGATTGGTTCAGTATGTGAATACAGAGGAACTGTTTCTATAACAGAGTCTAGATCATAACAGTGGTAGGTTGGTTCAGTATGTGAATACAGAGGTACTATAACAGAGTCTAGATCATAACAGTGGTAGGTTGGTTCAGTATGTGAATACAGAGGTACTGTTTCTATAACAGAGTCTAGATCATAACAGTGGTAGGTTGGTTCAGTATGTGAATACAGAGGTACTGTTTCTATAACAGAGTCTAGATCATAACAGTGGTAGATTGGTTCAGTATGTGAATACAGAGGTACTATAACAGAGTCTAGATCATAACAGTGGTAGATTGGTTCAGTATGTGAATACAGAGGTACTATAACAGAGTCTAGATCATAACAGTGGTAGGTTGGTTCAGTATGTGAATACAGAGGTACTATAACAGAGTCTAGATCATAACAGTGGTAGATTGGTTCAGTATGTGAATACAGAGGTACTATAACAGAGTCTAGATCATAACAGTGGTAGATTGGTTCAGTATGTGAATACAGAGGTACTATAACAGAGTCTAGATCATAACAGTGGTAGATTGGTTCAGTATGTGAATACAGAGGTACTATAACAGAGTCTAGATCATAACAGTGGTAGATTGGTTCAGTATGTGAATACAGAGGTACTATAACAGAGTCTAGATCATAACAGTGGTAGGTTGGTTCAGTATGTGAATACAGAGGTACTATAACAGAGTCTAGATCATAACAGTGGTAGGTTGGTTCAGTATGTGAATACAGAGGTACTATAACAGAGTCTAGATCATAACAGTGGTAGATTGGTTCAGTATGTGAATACAGAGGAACTGTTTCTATAACAGAGTCTAGATCATAACAGTGGTAGATTGGTTCAGTATGTGAATACAGAGGTACTATAACAGAGTCTAGATCATAACAGTGGTAGATTGGTTCAGTATGTGAATACAGAGGTACTATAACAGAGTCTAGATCATAACAGTGGTAGATTGGTTCAGTATGTGAATACAGAGGTACTATAACAGAGTCTAGATCATAACAGTGGTAGATTGGTTCAGTATGTGAATACAGAGGTACTATAACAGAGTCTAGATCATAACAGTGGTAGATTGGTTCAGTATGTGAATACAGAGGTACTATAACAGAGTCTAGATCATAACAGTGGTAGATTGGTTCAGTATGTGAATACAGAGGAACTGTTTCTATAACAGAGTCTAGATCATAACAGTGGTAGATTGGTTCAGTATGTGAATACAGAGGTACTATAACAGAGTCTAGATCATAACAGTGGTAGATTGGTTCAGTATGTGAATACAGAGGAGTACTATAACAGAGTCTAGATCATAACAGTGGTAGATTGGTTCAGTATGTGAATACAGAGGTACTATAACAGAGTCTAGATCATAACAGTGGTAGATTGGTTCAGTATGTGAATACAGAGGTACTATAACAGAGTCTAGATCATAACAGTGGTAGATTGGTTCAGTATGTGAATACAGAGGTACTGTTTCTATAACAGAGTCTAGATCATAACAGTGGTAGGTTGGTTCAGTATGTGAATACAGAGGTACTATAACAGAGTCTAGATCATAACAGTGGTAGGTTGGTTCAGTATGTGAATACAGAGGTACTATAACAGAGTCTAGATCATAACAGTGGTAGGTTGGTTCAGTATGTGAATACAGAGGTACTGTTTCTATAACAGAGTCTAGATCATAACAGTGGTAGATTGGTTCAGTATGTGAATACAGAGGTACTATAACAGAGTCTAGATCATAACAGTGGTAGATTGGTTCAGTATGTGAATACAGAGGTACTATAACAGAGTCTAGATCATAACAGTGGTAGATTGGTTCAGTATGTGAATACAGAGGAATACTATAACAGAGTCTAGATCATAACAGTGGTAGATTGGTTCAGTATGTGAATACAGAGGAATTCTATAACAGAGTCTAGATCATAACAGTGGTAGATTGGTTCAGTATGTGAATACAGAGGTACTATAACAGAGTCTAGATCATAACAGTGGTAGGTTGGTTCAGTATGTGAATACAGAGGTACTATAACAGAGTCTAGATCATAACAGTGGTAGGTTGGTTCAGTATGTGAATACAGAGGTACTATAACAGAGTCTAGATCATAACAGTGGTAGATTGGTTCAGTATGTGAATACAGAGGTACTATAACAGAGTCTAGATCATAACAGTGGTAGATTGGTTCAGTATGTGAATACAGAGGTACTATAACAGAGTCTAGATCATAACAGTGGTAGATTGGTTCAGTATGTGAATACAGAGGTACTATAACAGAGTCTAGATCATAACAGTGGTAGGTTGGTTCAGTATGTGAATACAGAGGTACTATAACAGAGTCTAGATCATAACAGTGGTAGATTGGTTCAGTATGTGAATACAGAGGTACTATAACAGAGTCTAGATCATAACAGTGGTAGGTTGGTTCAGTATGTGAATACAGAGGTACTATAACAGAGTCTAGATCATAACAGTGGTAGGTTGGTTCAGTATGTGAATACAGAGGTACTATAACAGAGTCTAGATCATAACAGTGGTAGGTTGGTTCAGTATGTGAATACAGAGGTACTATAACAGAGTCTAGATCATAACAGTGGTAGGTTGGTTCAGTATGTGAATACAGAGGTACTATAACAGAGTCTAGATCATAACAGTGGTAGGTTGGTTCAGTATGTGAATACAGAGGTACTATAACAGAGTCTAGATCATAACAGTGGTAGGTTGGTTCAGTATGTGAATACAGAGGTACTATAACAGAGTCTAGATCATAACAGTGGTAGATTGGTTCAGTATGTGAATACAGAGGTACTATAACAGAGTCTAGATCATAACAGTGGTAGGTTGGTTCAGTATGTGAATACAGAGGTACTATAACAGAGTCTAGATCATAACAGTGGTAGATTGGTTCAGTATGTGAATACAGAGGTACTATAACAGAGTCTAGATCATAACAGTGGTAGGTTGGTTCAGTATGTGAATACAGAGGTACTATAACAGAGTCTAGATCATAACAGTGGTAGATTGGTTCAGTATGTGAATACAGAGGAATGTACTATAACAGAGTCTAGATCATAACAGTGGTAGATTGGTTCAGTATGTGAATACAGAGGTACTATAACAGAGTCTAGATCATAACAGTGGTAGATTGGTTCAGTATGTGAATACAGAGGAAGTTCTATAACAGAGTCTAGATCATAACAGTGGTAGATTGGTTCAGTATGTGAATACAGAGGTACTATAACAGAGTCTAGATCATAACAGTGGTAGGTTGGTTCAGTATGTGAATACAGAGGTACGCTATAACAGAGTCTAGATCATAACAGTGGTAGGTTGGTTCAGTATGTGAATACAGAGGTACTATAACAGAGTCTAGATCATAACAGTGGTAGGTTGGTTCAGTATGTGAATACAGAGGTACTATAACAGAGTCTAGATCATAACAGTGGTAGATTGGTTCAGTATGTGAATACAGAGGTACTATAACAGAGTCTAGATCATAACAGTGGTAGATTGGTTCAGTATGTGAATACAGAGGTACTATAACAGAGTCTAGATCATAACAGTGGTAGATTGGTTCAGTATGTGAATACAGAGGTACTGTCTATAACAGAGTCTAGATCATAACAGTGGTAGGTTGGTTCAGTATGTGAATACAGAGGAATGTACTATAACAGAGTCTAGATCATAACAGTGGTAGGTTGGTTCAGTATGTGAATACAGAGGTACTATAACAGAGTCTAGATCATAACAGTGGTAGGTTGGTTCAGTATGTGAATACAGAGGTACTGCTATAACAGAGTCTAGATCATAACAGTGGTAGGTTGGTTCAGTATGTGAATACAGAGGTATGTCTATGACAGAGTCTAGATCATAACAGTGGTAGATTGGTTCAGTATGTGAATACAGAGGTACTATAACAGAGTCTAGATCATAACAGTGGTAGATTGGTTCAGTATGTGAATACAGAGGTACTATAACAGAGTCTAGATCATAACAGTGGTAGGTTGGTTCAGTATGTGAATACAGAGGTACTATAACAGAGTCTAGATCATAACAGTGGTAGATT
Organism: Salmo salar; assembly: GCF_905237065.1. Lineage (NCBI taxonomy): Eukaryota > Metazoa > Chordata > Actinopteri > Salmoniformes > Salmonidae > Salmo > Salmo salar. The sequence goes on from NW_025550641.1 coordinate 7,104, forward strand.
GGTTCAGTATGTGAATACAGAGGTACTATAACAGAGTCTAGATCATAACAGTGGTAGATTGGTTCAGTATGTGAATACAGAGGTACTATAACAGAGTCTAGATCATAACAGTGGTAGATTGGTTCAGTATGTGAATACAGAGGTACTATAACAGAGTCTAGATCATAACAGTGGTAGATTGGTTCAGTATGTGAATACAGAGGTACTATAACAGAGTCTAGATCATAACAGTGGTAGGTTGGTTCAGTATGTGAATACAGAGGTACTATAACAGAGTCTAGATCATAACAGTGGTAGGTTGTTTCAGTATGTGAATACAGAGGTACTATAACAGAGTCTAGATCATAACAGTGGTAGATTGGTTCAGTATGTGAATACAGAGGAACGTTCTATAACAGAGTCTAGATCATAACAGTGGTAGATTGGTTCAGTATGTGAATACAGAGGTACTATAACAGAGTCTAGATCATAACAGTGGTAGATTGGTTCAGTATGTGAATACAGAGGTACTATAACAGAGTCTAGATCATAACAGTGGTAGATTGGTTCAGTATGTGAATACAGAGGTACTATAACAGAGTCTAGATCATAACAGTGGTAGATTGGTTCAGTATGTGAATACAGAGGTACTATAACAGAGTCTAGATCATAACAGTGGTAGATTGGTTCAGTATGTGAATACAGAGGTACTATAACAGAGTCTAGATCATAACAGTGGTAGATTGGTTCAGTATGTGAATACAGAGGAACTGTTTCTATAACAGAGTCTAGATCATAACAGTGGTAGGTTGGTTCAGTATGTGAATACAGAGGTACTATAACAGAGTCTAGATCATAACAGTGGTAGATTGGTTCAGTATGTGAATACAGAGGAACTGTTTCTATAACAGAGTCTAGATCATAACAGTGGTAGATTGGTTCAGTATGTGAATACAGAGGTACTATAACAGAGTCTAGATCATAACAGTGGTAGATTGGTTCAGTATGTGAATACAGAGGTACTATAACAGAGTCTAGATCATAACAGTGGTAGATTGGTTCAGTATGTGAATACAGAGGAAGTTCTATAACAGAGTCTAGATCATAACAGTGGTAGGTTGGTTCAGTATGTGAATACAGAGGTACTATAACAGAGTCTAGATCATAACAGTGGTAGGTTGGTTCAGTATGTGAATACAGAGGTACTATAACAGAGTCTAGATCATAACAGTGGTAGGTTGGTTCAGTATGTGAATACAGAGGTACTGCTATAACAGAGTCTAGATCATAACAGTGGTAGATTGGTTCAGTATGTGAATACAGAGGTACTATAACAGAGTCTAGATCATAACAGTGGTAGGTTGGTTCAGTATGTGAATACAGAGGTACTATAACAGAGTCTAGATCATAACAGTGGTAGATTGGTTCAGTATGTGAATACAGAGGAACTGTTTCTATAACAGAGTCTAGATCATAACAGTGGTAGATTGGTTCAGTATGTGAATACAGAGGAACTGTTTCTATAACAGAGTCTAGATCATAACAGTGGTAGGTTGGTTCAGTATGTGAATACAGAGGTACTATAACAGAGTCTAGATCATAACAGTGGTAGGTTGGTTCAGTATGTGAATACAGAGGTACTATAACAGAGTCTAGATCATAACAGTGGTAGGTTGGTTCAGTATGTGAATACAGAGGTACTATAACAGAGTCTAGATCATAACAGTGGTAGATTGGTTCAGTATGTGAATACAGAGGTACTATAACAGAGTCTAGATCATAACAGTGGTAGGTTGGTTCAGTATGTGAATACAGAGGTACTATAACAGAGTCTAGATCATAACAGTGGTAGATTGGTTCAGTATGTGAATACAGAGGTACTATAACAGAGTCTAGATCATAACAGTGGTAGGTTGGTTCAGTATGTGAATACAGAGGTACTATAACAGAGTCTAGATCATAACAGTGGTAGATTGGTTCAGTATGTGAATACAGAGGTACTATAACAGAGTCTAGATCATAACAGTGGTAGGTTGGTTCAGTATGTGAATACAGAGGTACTATAACAGAGTCTAGATCATAACAGTGGTAGGTTGGTTCAGTATGTGAATACAGAGGTACTATAACAGAGTCTAGATCATAACAGTGGTAGGTTGGTTCAGTATGTGAATACAGAGGTACTATAACAGAGTCTAGATCATAACAGTGGTAGGTTGGTTCAGTATGTGAATACAGAGGTACTATAACAGAGTCTAGATCATAACAGTGGTAGGTTGGTTCAGTATGTGAATACAGAGGTACTATAACAGAGTCTAGATCATAACAGTGGTAGGTTGGTTCAGTATGTGAATACAGAGGTACTATAACAGAGTCTAGATCATAACAGTGGTAGGTTGGTTCAGTATGTGAATACAGAGGTACTATAACAGAGTCTAGATCATAACAGTGGTAGGTTGGTTCAGTATGTGAATACAGAGGTACTATAACAGAGTCTAGATCATAACAGTGGTAGATTGGTTCAGTATGTGAATACAGAGGTACTATAACAGAGTCTAGATCATAACAGTGGTAGGTTGGTTCAGTATGTGAATACAGAGGTACTATAACAGAGTCTAGATCATAACAGTGGTAGATTGGTTCAGTATGTGAATACAGAGGAACTGTTTCTATAACAGAGTCTAGATCATAACAGTGGTAGATTGGTTCAGTATGTGAATACAGAGGTACTATAACAGAGTCTAGATCATAACAGTGGTAGGTTGGTTCAGTATGTGAATACAGAGGGTTCTATAACAGAGTCTAGATCATAACAGTGGTAGGTTGGTTCAGTATGTGAATACAGAGGTACTATAACAGAGTCTAGATCATAACAGTGGTAGGTTGGTTCAGTATGTGAATACAGAGGTACTGTTTCTATAACAGAGTCTAGATCATAACAGTGGTAGGTTGGTTCAGTATGTGAATACAGAGGTACTATAACAGAGTCTAGATCATAACAGTGGTAGGTTGGTTTAGTATGTGAATACAGAGGTACTATAACAGAGTCTAGATCATAACAGTGGTAGATTGGTTCAGTATGTGAATACAGAGGTACTATAACAGAGTCTAGATCATAACAGTGGTAGATTGGTTCAGTATGTGAATACAGAGGTACTATAACAGAGTCTAGATCATAACAGTGGTAGATTGGTTCAGTATGTGAATACAGAGGTACTATAACAGAGTCTAGATCATAACAGTGGTAGGTTGGTTCAGTATGTGAATACAGAGGTACTATAACAGAGTCTAGATCATAACAGTGGTAGGTTGGTTCAGTATGTGAATACAGAGGTACTATAACAGAGTCTAGATCATAACAGTGGTAGGTTGGTTCAGTATGTGAATACAGAGGTACTATAACAGAGTCTAGATCATAACAGTGGTAGGTTGGTTCAGTATGTGAATCCAGAGGAACTGTTACTATAACAGAGTCTAGATCATAACAGTGGTAGGTTGGTTCAGTATGTGAATACAGAGGTACTATAACAGAGTCTAGATCATAACAGTGGTAGGTTGGTTCAGTATGTGAATACAGAGGTACTATAACAGAGTCTAGATCATAACAGTGGTAGATTGGTTCAGTATGTGAATACAGAGGTACTATAACAGAGTCTAGATCATAACAGTGGTAGATTGGTTCAGTATGTGAATACAGAGGCTGTTACTATAACAGAGTCTAGATCATAACAGTGGTAGATTGGTTCAGTATGTGAATACAGAGGTACTATAACAGAGTCTAGATCATAACAGTGGTAGATTGGTTCAGTATGTGAATACAGAGGTACTATAACAGAGTCTAGATCATAACAGTGGTAGATTGGTTCAGTATGTGAATACAGAGGTACTATAACAGAGTCTAGATCATAACAGTGGTAGATTGGTTCAGTATGTGAATACAGAGGTACTATAACAGAGTCTAGATCATAACAGTGGTAGATTGGTTCAGTATGTGAATACAGAGGTACTATAACAGAGTCTAGATCATAACAGTGGTAGATTGGTTCAGTATGTGAATACAGAGGTACTATAACAGAGTCTAGATCATAACAGTGGTAGATTGGTTCAGTATGTGAATACAGAGGTACTATAACAGAGTCTAGATCATAACAGTGGTAGATTGGTTCAGTATGTGAATACAGAGGTACTATAACAGAGTCTAGATCATAACAGTGGTAGATTGGTTCAGTATGTGAATACAGAGGTACTATAACAGAGTCTAGATCATAACAGTGGTAGATTGGTTCAGTATGTGAATACAGAGGTACTATAACAGAGTCTAGATCATAACAGTGGTAGGTTGGTTCAGTATGTGAATACAGAGGTACTATAACAGAGTCTAGATCATAACAGTGGTAGGTTGGTTCAGTATGTGAATACAGAGGTACTATAACAGAGTCTAGATCATAACAGTGGTAGGTTGGTTCAGTATGTGAATACAGAGGTACTATAACAGAGTCTAGATCATAACAGTGGTAGGTTGGTTCAGTATGTGAATACAGAGGTACTATAACAGAGTCTAGATCATAACAGTGGTAGGTTGGTTCAGTATGTGAATACAGAGGAACTGTTTCTATAACAGAGTCTAGATCATAACAGTGGTAGATTGGTTCAGTATGTGAATACAGAGGTACTATAACAGAGTCTAGATCATAACAGTGGTAGGTTGGTTCAGTATGTGAATACAGAGGTACTATAACAGAGTCTAGATCATAACAGTGGTAGATTGGTTCAGTATGTGAATACAGAGGTACTATAACAGAGTCTAGATCATAACAGTGGTAGGTTGGTTCAGTATGTGAATACAGAGGTACTGTTTCTATAACAGAGTCTAGATCATAACAGTGGTAGGTTGGTTCAGTATGTGAATACAGAGGTACTATAACAGAGTCTAGATCATAACAGTGGTAGATTGGTTCAGTATGTGAATACAGAGGTACTATAACAGAGTCTAGATCATAACAGTGGTAGGTTGGTTCAGTATGTGAATACAGAGGTACTATAACAGAGTCTAGATCATAACAGTGGTAGATTGGTTCAGTATGTGAATACAGAGGTACTATAACAGAGTCTAGATCATAACAGTGGTAGATTGGTTCAGTATGTGAATACAGAGGAACTGTTTCTATAACAGAGTCTAGATCATAACAGTGGTAGGTTGGTTCAGTATGTGAATACAGAGGTACTATAACAGAGTCTAGATCATAACAGTGGTAGGTTGGTTCAGTATGTGAATACAGAGGTACTATAACAGAGTCTAGATCATAACAGTGGTAGGTTGGTTCAGTATGTGAATACAGAGGTACTTTAACAGAGTCTAGATCATAACAGTGGTAGGTTGGTTCAGTATGTGAATACAGAGGTACTATAACAGAGTCTAGATCATAACAGTGGTAGATTGGTTCAGTATGTGAATACAGAGGTACTATAACAGAGTCTAGATCATAACAGTGGTAGGTTGGTTCAGTATGTGAATACAGAGGTACTATAACAGAGTCTAGATCATAACAGTGGTAGATTGGTTCAGTATGTGAATACAGAGGTACTATAACAGAGTCTAGATCATAACAGTGGTAGGTTGGTTCAGTATGTGAATACAGAGGTACTATAACAGAGTCTAGATCATAACAGTGGTAGATTGGTTCAGTATGTGAATACAGAGGTACTATAACAGAGTCTAGATCATAACAGTGGTAGATTGGTTCAGTATGTGAATACAGAGGTACTATAACAGAGTCTAGATCATAACAGTGGTAGATTGGTTCAGTATGTGAATACAGAGGTACTATAACAGAGTCTAGATCATAACAGTGGTAGGTTGGTTCAGTATGTGAATACAGAGGTACTATAACAGAGTCTAGATCATAACAGTGGTAGATTGGTTCAGTATGTGAATACAGAGGATACTATAACAGAGTCTAGATCATAACAGTGGTAGATTGGTTCAGTATGTGAATACAGAGGAACTGTTTCTATAACAGAGTCTAGATCATAACAGTGGTAGGTTGGTTCAGTATGTGAATACAGAGGTACTATAACAGAGTCTAGATCATAACAGTGGTAGATTGGTTCAGTATGTGAATACAGAGGTACTATAACAGAGTCTAGATCATAACAGTGGTAGGTTGGTTCAGTATGTGAATACAGAGGTACTATAACAGAGTCTAGATCATAACAGTGGTAGATTGGTTCAGTATGTGAATACAGAGGTACTATAACAGAGTCTAGATCATAACAGTGGTAGGTTGGTTCAGTATGTGAATACAGAGGTACTATAACAGAGTCTAGATCATAACAGTGGTAGATTGGTTCAGTATGTGAATACAGAGGTACTATAACAGAGTCTAGATCATAACAGTGGTAGGTTGGTTCAGTATGTGAATACAGAGGTATCTATAACAGAGTCTAGATCATAACAGTGGTAGGTTGGTTCAGTATGTGAATACAGAGGTACTATAACAGAGTCTAGATCATAACAGTGGTAGGTTGGTTCAGTATGTGAATACAGAGGTACTATAACAGAGTCTAGATCATAACAGTGGTAGATTGGTTCAGTATGTGAATACAGAGGTACTATAACAGAGTCTAGATCATAACAGTGGTAGGTTGGTTCAGTATGTGAATACAGAGGTACTATAACAGAGTCTAGATCATAACAGTGGTAGGTTGGTTCAGTATGTGAATACAGAGGTACTGCTATAACAGAGTCTAGATCATAACAGTGGTAGATTGGTTCAGTATGTGAATACAGAGGTACTATAACAGAGTCTAGATCATAACAGTGGTAGATTGGTTCAGTATGTGAATACAGAGGTACTATAACAGAGTCTAGATCATAACAGTGGTAGATTGGTTCAGTATGTGAATACAGAGGTACTATAACAGAGTCTAGATCATAACAGTGGTAGATTGGTTCAGTATGTGAATACAGAGGTACTATAACAGAGTCTAGATCATAACAGTGGTAGATTGGTTCAGTATGTGAATACAGAGGTACTATAACAGAGTCTAGATCATAACAGTGGTAGATTGGTTCAGTATGTGAATACAGAGGTACTATAACAGAGTCTAGATCATAACAGTGGTAGATTGGTTCAGTATGTGAATACAGAGGTACTATAACAGAGTCTAGATCATAACAGTGGTAGATTGGTTCAGTATGTGAATACAGAGGTACTATAACAGAGTCTAGATCATAACAGTGGTAGGTTGGTTCAGTATGTGAATACAGAGGTACTATAACAGAGTCTAGATCATAACAGTGGTAGGTTGGTTCAGTATGTGAATACAGAGGTACTATAACAGAGTCTAGATCATAACAGTGGTAGGTTGGTTCAGTATGTGAATACAGAGGTACTATAACAGAGTCTAGATCATAACAGTGGTAGGTTGGTTCAGTATGTGAATACAGAGGTACTATAACAGAGTCTAGATCATAACAGTGGTAGATTGGTTCAGTATGTGAATACAGAGGAACTGTTTCTATAACAGAGTCTAGATCATAACAGTGGTAGGTTGGTTCAGTATGTGAATACAGAGGTACTATAACAGAGTCTAGATCATAACAGTGGTAGATTGGTTCAGTATGTGAATACAGAGGTACTATAACAGAGTCTAGATCATAACAGTGGTAGGTTGGTTCAGTATGTGAATACAGAGGTACTATAACAGAGTCTAGATCATAACAGTGGTAGATTGGTTCAGTATGTGAATACAGAGGTACTATAACAGAGTCTAGATCATAACAGTGGTAGGTTGGTTCAGTATGTGAATACAGAGGAACTGTTACTATAACAGAGTCTAGATCATAACAGTGGTAGATTGGTTCAGTATGTGAATACAGAGGTACTATAACAGAGTCTAGATCATAACAGTGGTAGATTGGTTCAGTATGTGAATACAGAGGTACTATAACAGAGTCTAGATCATAACAGTGGTAGATTGGTTCAGTATGTGAATACAGAGGAACTGTTTCTATAACAGAGTCTAGATCATAACAGTGGTAGATTGGTTCAGTATGTGAATACAGAGGTACTATAACAGAGTCTAGATCATAACAGTGGTAGATTGGTTCAGTATGTGAATACAGAGGTACTATAACAGAGTCTAGATCATAACAGTGGTAGGTTGGTTCAGTATGTGAATACAGAGGTACTATAACAGAGTCTAGATCATAACAGTGGTAGGTTGGTTCAGTATGTGAATACAGAGGTACTATAACAGAGTCTAGATCATAACAGTGGTAGGTTGGTTCGGTATGTGAATACAGAGGTACTATAACAGAGTCTAGATCATAACAGTGGTAGGTTGGTTCAGTATGTGAATACAGAGGTAGCTATAACAGAGTCTAGATCATAACAGTGGTAGATTGGTTCAGTATGTGAATACAGAGGTACTATAACAGAGTCTAGATCATAACAGTGGTAGATTGGTTCAGTATGTGAATACAGAGGTACTATAACAGAGTCTAGATCATAACAGTGGTAGATTGGTTCAGTATGTGAATACAGAGGTACTATAACAGAGTCTAGATCATAACAGTGGTAGATTGGTTCAGTATGTGAATACAGAGGTACTATAACAGAGTCTAGATCATAACAGTGGTAGATTGGTTCAGTATGTGAATACAGAGGTACTATAACAGAGTCTAGATCATAACAGTGGTAGATTGGTTCAGTATGTGAATACAGAGGTACTATAACAGAGTCTAGATCATAACAGTGGTAGATTGGTTCAGTATGTGAATACAGAGGTACTATAACAGAGTCTAGATCATAACAGTGGTAGATTGGTTCAGTATGTGAATACAGAGGTACTATAACAGAGTCTAGATCATAACAGTGGTAGATTGGTTCAGTATGTGAATACAGAGGTACTATAACAGAGTCTAGATCATAACAGTGGTAGATTGGTTCAGTATGTGAATACAGAGGAATTTACTATAACAGAGTCTAGATCATAACAGTGGTAGGTTGGTTCAGTATGTGAATACAGAGGTACTATAACAGAGTCTAGATCATAACAGTGGTAGGTTGGTTCAGTATGTGAATACAGAGGTACTATAACAGAGTCTAGATCATAACAGTGGTAGGTTGGTTCAGTATGTGAATACAGAGGTACTTCTATAACAGAGTCTAGATCATAACAGTGGTAGGTTGGTTCAGTATGTGAATACAGAGGTACTATAACAGAGTCTAGATCATAACAGTGGTAGATTGGTTCAGTATGTGAATACAGAGGTACTATAACAGAGTCTAGATCATAACAGTGGTAGATTGGTTCAGTATGTGAATACAGAGGTACTATAACAGAGTCTAGATCATAACAGTGGTAGATTGGTTCAGTATGTGAATACAGAGGTACTATAACAGAGTCTAGATCATAACAGTGGTAGATTGGTTCAGTATGTGAATACAGAGGTACTATAACAGAGTCTAGATCATAACAGTGGTAGATTGGTTCAGTATGTGAATACAGAGGTACTATAACAGAGTCTAGATCATAACAGTGGTAGATTGGTTCAGTATGTGAATACAGAGGTACTATAACAGAGTCTAGATCATAACAGTGGTAGATTGGTTCAGTATGTGAATACAGAGGTACTATAACAGAGTCTAGATCATAACAGTGGTAGATTGGTTCAGTATGTGAATACAGAGGTACTATAACAGAGTCTAGATCATAACAGTGGTAGGTTGGTTCGGTATGTGAATACAGAGGAACTGTATCTATAACAGAGTCTAGATCATAACAGTGGTAGGTTGGTTCAGTATGTGAATACAGAGGTACTATAACAGAGTCTAGATCATAACAGTGGTAGATTGGTTCAGTATGTGAATACAGAGGTACTATAACAGAGTCTAGATCATAACAGTGGTAGGTTGGTTCAGTATGTGAATACAGAGGTACTATAACAGAGTCTAGATCATAACAGTGGTAGGTTGGTTCAGTATGTGAATACAGAGGTACTATAACAGAGTCTAGATCATAACAGTGGTAGATTGGTTCAGTATGTGAATACAGAGGTACTATAACAGAGTCTAGATCATAACAGTGGTAGATTGGTTCAGTATGTGAATACAGAGGTACTATAACAGAGTCTAGATCATAACAGTGGTAGATTGGTTCAGTATGTGAATACAGAGGATACTATAACAGAGTCTAGATCATAACAGTGGTAGGTTGGTTCAGTATGTGAATACAGAGGTACTATAACAGAGTCTAGATCATAACAGTGGTAGATTGGTTCAGTATGTGAATACAGAGGTACTATAACAGAGTCTAGATCATAACAGTGGTAGGTTGGTTCAGTATGTGAATACAGAGGTACTATAACAGAGTCTAGATCATAACAGTGGTAGATTGGTTCAGTATGTGAATACAGAGGTACTATAACAGAGTCTAGATCATAACAGTGGTAGGTTGGTTCAGTATGTGAATACAGAGGTACTATAACAGAGTCTAGATCATAACAGTGGTAGATTGGTTCAGTATGTGAATACAGAGGTACTATAACAGAGTCTAGATCATAACAGTGGTAGGTTGGTTCAGTATGTGAATACAGAGGGTTACTATAACAGAGTCTAGATCATAACAGTGGTAGGTTGGTTCAGTATGTGAATACAGAGGTACTATAACAGAGTCTAGATCATAACAGTGGTAGATTGGTTCAGTATGTGAATACAGAGGTACTATAACAGAGTCTAGATCATAACAGTGGTAGGTTGGTTCAGTATGTGAATACAGAGGTACTATAACAGAGTCTAGATCATAACAGTGGTAGATTGGTTCAGTATGTGAATACAGAGGTACTATAACAGAGTCTAGATCATAACAGTGGTAGATTGGTTCAGTATGTGAATACAGAGAAGTACTATAACAGAGTCTAGATCATAACAGTGGTAGATTGGTTCAGTATGTGAATACAGAGGTACTATAACAGAGTCTAGATCATAACAGTGGTAGATTGGTTCAGTATGTGAATACAGAGGTACTGTTTCTATAACAGAGTCTAGATCATAACAGTGGTAGGTTGGTTCAGTATGTGAATACAGAGGTACTATAACAGAGTCTAGATCATAACAGTGGTAGATTGGTTCAGTATGTGAATACAGAGGTATGTTTCTATAACAGAGTCTAGATCATAACAGTGGTAGGTTGGTTCAGTATGTGAATACAGAGGTACTATAACAGAGTCTAGATCATAACAGTGGTAGGTTGGTTTAGTATGTGAATACAGAGGTACTATAACAGAGTCTAGATCATAACAGTGGTAGATTGGTTCAGTATGTGAATACAGAGGTACTATAACAGAGTCTAGATCATAACAGTGGTAGGTTGGTTCAGTATGTGAATACAGAGGTACTATAACAGAGTCTAGATCATAACAGTGGTAGATTGGTTCAGTATGTGAATACAGAGGTACTATAACAGAGTCTAGATCATAACAGTGGTAGATTGGTTCAGTATGTGAATACAGAGGTACTATAACAGAGTCTAGATCATAACAGTGGTAGGTTGGTTCAGTATGTGAATACAGAGGTACTATAACAGAGTCTAGATCATAACAGTGGTAGGTTGGTTCAGTATGTGAATACAGAGGTACTATAACAGAGTCTAGATCATAACAGTGGTAGGTTGGTTCAGTATGTGAATACAGAGGTACTATAACAGAGTCTAGATCATAACAGTGGTAGATTGGTTCAGTATGTGAATACAGAGGTACTATAACAGAGTCTAGATCATAACAGTGGTAGGTTGGTTCAGTATGTGAATACAGAGGAAATTTTCTATAACAGAGTCTAGATCATAACAGTGGTAGATTGGTTCAGTATGTGAATACAGAGGTACTATAACAGAGTCTAGATCATAACAGTGGTAGATTGGTTCAGTATGTGAATACAGAGGTACTATAACAGAGTCTAGATCATAACAGTGGTAGATTGGTTCAGTATGTGAATACAGAGGTACTATAACAGAGTCTAGATCATAACAGTGGTAGATTGGTTCAGTATGTGAATACAGAGGTACTATAACAGAGTCTAGATCATAACAGTGGTAGATTGGTTCAGTATGTGAATACAGAGGTACTATAACAGAGTCTAGATCATAACAGTGGTAGGTTGGTTCGGTATGTGAATACAGAGGTACTATAACAGAGTCTAGATCATAACAGTGGTAGGTTGGTTCAGTATGTGAATACAGAGGTACTATAACAGAGTCTAGATCATAACAGTGGTAGATTGGTTCAGTATGTGAATACAGAGGTACTATAACAGAGTCTAGATCATAACAGTGGTAGGTTGGTTCAGTATGTGAATACAGAGGTACTATAACAGAGTCTAGATCATAACAGTGGTAGATTGGTTCAGTATGTGAATACAGAGGTACTATAACAGAGTCTAGATCATAACAGTGGTAGGTTGGTTCAGTATGTGAATACAGAGGTACTATAACAGAGTCTAGATCATAACAGTGGTAGATTGGTTCAGTATGTGAATACAGAGGTACTATAACAGAGTCTAGATCATAACAGTGGTAGGTTGGTTCAGTATGTGAATACAGAGGTACTATAACAGAGTCTAGATCATAACAGTGGTAGATTGGTTCAGTATGTGAATACAGAGGTACTATAACAGAGTCTAGATCATAACAGTGGTAGATTGGTTCAGTATGTGAATACAGAGGTACTATAACAGAGTCTAGATCATAACAGTGGTAGATTGGTTCAGTATGTGAATACAGAGGAATTACTATAACAGAGTCTAGATCATAACAGTGGTAGATTGGTTCAGTATGTGAATACAGAGGTACTATAACAGAGTCTAGATCATAACAGTGGTAGATTGGTTCCAGTATGTGAATACAGAGGTACTATAACAGAGTCTAGATCATAACAGTGGTAGATTGGTTCAGTATGTGAATACAGAGGTACTATAACAGAGTCTAGATCATAACAGTGGTAGATTGGTTCAGTATGTGAATACAGAGGTAGCTATGACAGAGTCTAGATCATAACAGTGGTAGATTGGTTCGGTATGTGAATACAGAGGTACTATAACAGAGTCTAGATCATAACAGTGGTAGATTGGTTCAGTATGTGAATACAGAGGTACTATAACAGAGTCTAGATCATAACAGTGGTAGGTTGGTTCGGTATGTGAATACAGAGGTACTATAACAGAGTCTAGATCATAACAGTGGTAGATTGGTTCAGTATGTGAATACAGAGGTACTATAACAGAGTCTAGATCATAACAGTGGTAGATTGGTTCAGTATGTGAATACAGAGGAACTGTTTCTATAACAGAGTCTAGATCATAACAGTGGTAGGTTGGTTCAGTATGTGAATACAGAGGTACTATAACAGAGTCTAGATCATAACAGTGGTAGATTGGTTCAGTATGTGAATACAGAGGTACTATAACAGAGTCTAGATCATAACAGTGGTAGGTTGGTTCAGTATGTGAATACAGAGGTACTATAACAGAGTCTAGATCATAACAGTGGTAGGTTGGTTCAGTATGTGAATACAGAGGTACTATAACAGAGTCTAGATCATAACAGTGGTAGGTTGGTTCAGTATGTGAATACAGAGGTACTATAACAGAGTCTAGATCATAACAGTGGTAGGTTGGTTCAGTATGTGAATACAGAGGTACTATAACAGAGTCTAGATCATAACAGTGGTAGATTGGTTCAGTATGTGAATACAGAGGTACTATAACAGAGTCTAGATCATAACAGTGGTAGATTGGTTCAGTATGTGAATACAGAGGTACTATAACAGAGTCTAGATCATAACAGTGGTAGATTGGTTCAGTATGTGAATACAGAGGTACTATAACAGAGTCTAGATCATAACAGTGGTAGATTGGTTCAGTATGTGAATACAGAGGTACTATAACAGAGTCTAGATCATAACAGTGGTAGATTGGTTCAGTATGTGAATACAGAGGTACTATAACAGAGTCTAGATCATAACAGTGGTAGGTTGGTTCAGTATGTGAATACAGAGGTACTATAACAGAGTCTAGATCATAACAGTGGTAGATTGGTTCAGTATGTGAATACAGAGGAACTTTACTATAACAGAGTCTAGATCATAACAGTGGTAGGATTGGTTCAGTATGTGAATACAGAGGAACTATTTCTATAACAGAGTCTAGATCATAACAGTGGTAGGTTGGTTCAGTATGTGAATACAGAGGTACTATAACAGAGTCTAGATCATAACAGTGGTAGATTGGTTCAGTATGTGAATACAGAGGTACTATAACAGAGTCTAGATCATAACAGTGGTAGATTGGTTCGGTATGTGAATACAGAGGTACTATAACAGAGTCTAGATCATAACAGTGGTAGATTGGTTCAGTATGTGAATACAGAGGTACTATAACAGAGTCTAGATCATAACAGTGGTAGGTTGGTTCAGTATGTGAATACAGAGGAACTATAACAGAGTCTAGATCATAACAGTGGTAGATTGGTTCAGTATGTGAATACAGAGGTACTATAACAGAGTCTAGATCATAACAGTGGTAGATTGGTTCAGTATGTGAATACAGAGGTACTATAACAGAGTCTAGATCATAACAGTGTGTAGAATTGGTTCAGTATGTGAATACAGAGGTACTATAACAGAGTCTAGATCATAACAGTGGTAGGTTGGTTCAGTATGTGAATACAGAGGTATGTCTATAACAGAGTCTAGATCATAACAGCGGTAGATTGGTTCAGTATGTGAATACAGAGGCTACTATAACAGAGTCTAGATCATAACAGTGGTAGGTTGGTTCAGTATGTGAATACAGAGGTACTATAACAGAGTCTAGATCATAACAGTGGTAGGTTGGTTCAGTATGTGAATACAGAGGTACTATAACAGAGTCTAGATCATAACAGTGGTAGGTTGGTTCAGTATGTGAATACAGAGGTACTGTCTATAACAGAGTCTAGATCATAACAGTGGTAGATTGGTTCAGTATGTGAATACGAGAGGTACTATAACAGAGTCTAGATCATAACAGTGGTAGATTGGTTCAGTATGTGAATACAGAGGTACTATAACAGAGTCTAGATCATAACAGTGGTAGGTTGGTTCAGTATGTGAATACAGAGGTACTATAACAGAGTCTAGATCAGTAACAGTGGTAGATTGGTTCAGTATGTGAATACAGAGGTACTATAACAGAGTCTAGATCATAACAGTGGTAGATTGGTTCAGTATGTGGATACAGAGGTACTATACAGAGTCTAGATCATAACAGTGGTAGATTGGTTCAGTATGTGAATACAGAGGTACTATAACAGAGTCTAGATCTAACAGTGGTAGATTGGTTCAGTATGTGAATACAGAGGTACTGAGTCTAGATCATAACAGTGGTAGATTGGTTCAGTATGTGAATACAGAGGTACTATAACAGAGTCTAGATCATAACAGTGGTAGATTGGTTCAGTATGTGAATGCAGAGGTACTATAACAGAGTCTAGATCATAACAGTGGTAGATTGGTTCAGTATGTGAATACAGAGGTACTATAACAGAGTCTAGATCATAACAGTGGTAGGTTGGTTCAGTATGTGAATACAGAGGTACTATAACAGAGTCTAGATCATAACAGTGGTAGGTTGGTTCAGTATGTGAATACAGAGGTACTATAACAGAGTCTAGATCATAACAGTGGTAGGTTGGTTCAGTATGTGAATACAGAGGTACTATAACAGAGTCTAGATCATAACAGTGGTAGGTTGGTTCAGTATGTGAATACAGAGGTACTATAACAGAGTCTAGATCATAACAGTGGTAGATTGGTTCAGTATGTGAATACAGAGGTACTATAACAAGTCTAGATCATAACAGTGGTAGGTTGGTTCAGTATGTGAATACAGAGGTACTATAACAGAGTCTAGATCAACAGTGGTAGATTGGTTCAGTATGTGAATAAGAGGTACTAAAAGATATAGGGATGTGTTGTATATATAACAGAGTCTAGATCATGTAACAGTGGTAGGTTTGGTTCAGTATGTGTGAATATACAGAGGTACTATAACAGAGTCTAGACTGTCATGAAAGTGGTGGTTGGTTCAGTATGTGAATACAGAGGTACTATAACAGAGTCTAGATCATAACAGTGGTAGGTTGGTTCAGTATGTGAATACAGAGGTACTATAACAGAGTCTAGATCATAACAGTGGTAGATTGGTTCGGTATGTGAATACAGAGGATTACTATAACAGAGTTCATCATAACAGTGGTAGGTTGGTTCAGTATGTGAATACAGAGGTACTATAACAGAGTCTAGATCATAACATTGGTAGATTGGTTCCCGGTATGTGAATACAGGGGAATGTTACTATAACAGAGTCTAGATCATAACAGTGGTAGATTGGTTCCGGTATGTGAATACAGAGGTACTATAACAGAGTCTAGATCATAACAGTGGTAGATTGGTTCAGTATGTGAGTGCAGAGGTACTATAACAGAGTCTAGATCATAACAGTGGTAGGTTGGTTCCGGTATGTGAATACAGAGGGTACTATAACAGAGTCTAGATCACTTAACAGTGGTAAGATTGGTTCCCGTATGTGAAGGTACTATAACAGAG